>NW_019272230.1:2603-4153 GCF_002738345.1 Cucurbita maxima
TTACTGTTTTATGCACTCCATTTCTTCCAAATTCTATTCTAAATCATTATTCCCGATCACACTGAGCAGGAATTTCGAAAAACGCCGACCGCTACTCTGTTTATTTATCATGTGGTTCAAATGTCCTTGATTAGGGTTCACAAATTAGGGCTTCGATTTTAAGCACTCTTTTATTGTTTTTCTACACTCCGTTTCTTCGACATTCTATTCTAAATCNATGCACTCCATTTCTTCCAAATTCTATTCTAAATCATTATTCCCGATCACACTGAGCAGGAATTTCGAAAAACGCCGACCGCTACTCTGTTTTTTTATCACGTGGTTCGAACGTCTTGGATTAGGGTTCACAAATTAGGGCTTCGATTTTAAGCACTCTTTTACTATTTTTCTACACTCCGTTTCTTCGACATTCTATTCTAAATAAACAAGACTAAACATTCCCAACAAAAGTTTCGAGAAACGTCAACCGTGACACGGTTTTTTAGCACGTACTTTTAACTAAACATGTAAGGGAATCGATTTAAAGCACTCTTTTACTGTTTTATGCACTCCATTTCTTCCAAATTCTATTCTAAATCATTAGTCCCGATCACTCCGAGCAGGAGTTTCGAAAAACGTCGATCGCTACTCAATTTTTTTATCACGTGGTTCAAACGTGGTGGATTAGGGTTCACAAATTAGGGCTTCGATTTTAAGCACTCTTTTACTATTTTTCTACACTCCGTTTCTTCGACATTCTATTCCAAATAAACAAGACTAAACATTCCCAACAAAAGTTTCGAGAAACGTCGACCGTGACACGGTTTTTTAGCACGTACTTTTAACTAAACAGGTAAGGGAATCGATTTAAAGCACTCTTTTACTGTTTTATGCACTCCATTTCTTCCAAATTCTATTCTAAATCATTAGTCCCGATCACTCCGAGCAGGAGTTTCGACAAACGTCGATCGCTACTCAATTTTTTTCTCACGTGGTTCAAACGTGGTGGATTAGGGTTCACAAATTAGGGCTTCGATTTTAATCACTTTTTTACTGTTTTTCTACACTCCGTTTCTTCGACATTCTATTCTAAATCATCAAGACTAAACATTCCCAACAAAAGTTTCGAGAAACGTTGATCGTGACACGGTTTTTTAGCACGTACTTTTAACTAAACAGGTAAGGGAATCGATTTAAAGCACTCTTTTACTGTTTTATGCACTCCATTTCTTCCAAATTCTATTCTAAATCATTAGTCCCGATCACTCCGAGCAGGAGTGTCGAAAAACGTCGATCGCTACTCAGTTTTTTTATCACGTGAGTCGAACGTGGTGGATTAGGGTTCACAAATTAGGGCTTCGATTTTAATCACTCTTTTACTGTTTTTCTACACTCCGTTTCTGCGACATTCTATTCTAAATCATCACGACTAAACATTCCCAACAAAAGTCTCGAGAAACATCGACCGTGACACGGTTTTTTTAGCACGTACTTCTAACTAACCAGGTTAGGGAATCGATTTAAAGCACTCTTTTACTGTTTTATGCACTCCATTTCCTACAAATTCTATT
>NW_019272230.1:4505-8360 GCF_002738345.1 Cucurbita maxima
TCCAAATTCTATTCTAAATCATTAGTCCCGATCACTCCGAGCAGGAGTGTCGAAAAACGTCGATCGCTACTCAGTTTTTTTATCACGTGAGTCGAACGTGGTGGATTAGGGTTCACAAATTAGGGCTACGATTTTAATCACTCTTTTACTGTTTTTCTACACTCCGTTTCTTCGACATTCTATTCTAAATCCTCAAGACTAAACATTCCCAACAAAAGTTTCGAGAAACGTTGACCGTGACACGGTTTTTTTAGCACGTACTTCTAACTAACCAGGTTAGGGAATCGATTTAAAGCACTCTTTTACTGTTTTATGCACTCCATTTCTTCCAAATTCTATTCTAAATCATTATTCCCGATCACTCCGAGACGGAATTTCGAAAAACGCCGACCGCTACTCAGTTTATTTATCATGTGGTTCAAATGTCCTGGATTAGGGTTCACAAATTAGGGCTTCGATTAGAAGCACTCTTTTATTGTTTTTCTACACTCCCTTTCTTCGACATTCTATTCTAAATCATAAAGACTAAACATTCCCAACAAAAGTTTCGAGAAACGTTGACCGTGACACGGTTTTCTTAGCACGTACTTCTAACTAACCAGGTTAGGGAATCGATTTAAAGCACTCTTTTACTGTTTTATGCACTCCATTTCCTACAAATTCTATTCTAAATCATTATGCCCGATCACTCCGAGCAGGAGTTTTGAAAAACGTCGATCGCTACTCAGTTTTTTTATCACGTGAGTCAAACGTGGTGGATTAGGGTTCACAAATTAGGGCTTCGATTTTAAGCACTCTTTTACTATTTTTCTACACTCCGTTTCTTCGACATTCTATTCTAAATAAACAAGACTAAACATTCCCAACAAAAGTTTTGAGAAACGTCAACCGTGACACAGTTTTTTAGCACGTACTTTTAACTAAACAGGTAAGGGAATCGATTTAAAGCACTCTTTTACTGTTTTATGCACTCCATTTCTTCCAAATTCTATTCTAAATCATTAGTCCCGATCACTCCGAGCAGGAGTTTCGAAAAACGTCGATCGCTACTCAATTTTTTTATCACGTGGTTCAAACGTGGTGGATTAGGGTTCACAAATTAGGGCTTCGATTTTAATCACTCTTTTACTGTTTTTCTACACTCCGTTTCTTCGACATTCTATTCTAAATCATCACGACTAAACATTCCCAACAAAAGTTTCGAGAAACGTCGACCGTGACACGGTTTTTTTAGCACGTACTTCTAACTAACCAGGTAAGGGAATCGATTTAAAGCACTCTTTACTGTTTTATGCACTCCATTTCTTCCAAATTCTATTCTAAATCATTAGTCCCGATCACTCCGAGCAGGAGTTTCGAAAAACGTCGATCGCTACTCAATTTTTTTATCACGTGGTTCAAACGTGGTGGATTAGTGTTCACAAATTAGGGCTTCGATTTTAAGCACTCTTTTATTGTTTTTCTACACTCCGTTTCTTCGACATTCTATTCTAAATCATCAAGACTAAACATTCCCAACAAAAGTTTCGAGAAACGTTGACCGTGACACGGTTTTTTTAGCACGTACTTCTAACTAACCAGGTTAGGGAATCGATTTAAAGCACTCTTTTACTGTTTTATGCACTCCATTTCTTCCAAATTCTATTCTAAATCATTATTCCCGATCACTCCGAGCAGGAATTTCGAAAAACGCCGACCGCTACTCAGTTTATTTATCATGTGGTTCAAATGTCCTGGATTAGGGTTCACAAATTAGGGCTTCGATTAGAAGCACTCTTTTATTGTTTTTCTACACTCCCTTTCTTCGACATTCTATTCTAAATCATCAAGACTAAACATTCTCAACAAAAGTTTCGAGAAACGTTGACCGTGACACGGTTTTCTTAGCACGTACTTCTAACTAACCAGGTTAGGGAATCGATTTAAAGCACTCTTTTACTGTTTTATGCACTCCATTTCCTACAAATTCTATTCTAAATCATTATGCCCGATCACTCCGAGCATGAGTTTCGAAAAACGTCGATCGCTACTCAGTTTTTTTATCACGTGATTCAAACGTGGTGGATTAGGGTTCACAAATTAGGGCTTCGATTTTAAGCACTCTTTTACTATTTTTCTACACTATGTTTCTTCGATATTCTATTCTAAATCATCAAGACTAAACATTCCCAACAAAAGTTTCGAGAAACGTCGACCGTGACACGGTTTTTTTAGCACGTAATTCTAACTACCAGGTTAGGGAATCAATTTAAAGCACTTTTTTACTATTTTATGCAATCCATTTCCTACAAATTCTATTCTAAATCATTATGCCCGATCACTCCGAGCAGGAGTTTCGAAAAAACGTTGACCGCTACTCAAATTTTTTATCACGTGGTTCGAACGTCTTGGATTAGGGTTCACAGAAAAAACGTTGACCGCTACTCAAATTTTTTATCACGTGGTTCGAACGTCTTGGATTAGGGTTCACAAATTAGGGCTTCGATTTTAAGCACTCTTTTACTATTTTTCTACACTCCGTTTCTTCGACATTCTATTCTAAATAAACAAGACTAAACATTCCCAACAAAAGTTTCGAGAAACGTCAACCGTGACACGGTTTTTTAGCACGTACTTTTAACTAAACAGGTAAGGGAATCGATTTAAAGCACTCTTTTACTGTTTTATGCACTCCATTTCTTCCAAATTCTATTCTAAATCATTATTCCCGATCACTCCGAGCAGGAATTTCGAAAAACGCCGACGGCTACTCTGTTTATTTATCATGTGGTTCAAATGTCCTGGATTAGGGTTCACAAATTAGGGCTTCGATTAGAAGCACTCTTTTATTGTTTTTCTACACTCCCTTTCTTCGACATTCTATTCTAAATCATCAAGACTAAACATTCCCAACAAAAGTTTCGAGAAACGTTGACCGTGACATGGTTTTCTTAGCACGTACTTCTAACTAACCAGGTTAGGGAATCGATTTAAAGCACTCTTTTACTGTTTTATGCACTCCATTTCCTACAAATTCTATTCTAAATCATTATGCCCGATCACTCCGAGCATGAGTTTCGAAAAACGTCGATCGCTACTCAGTTTTTTTATCACGTGATTCAAACGTGGTGGATTAGGGTTCACAAATTAGGGCTTCGATTTTAAGCACTCTTTTACTATTTTTCTACACTATGTTTCTTCGATATTCTATTCTAAATCATCAAGACTAAANTTTTTCTACACTCCGTTTCTTCGACATTCTATTCCAAATAAACAAGACTAAACATTCCCAACAAAAGTTTCGAGAAACGTCAACCGTGACACGGTTTTTTAGCACGTACTTTTAACTAAACAAGTAAGGGAATCGATTTAAAGCACTCTTTTACTGTTTTATGCACTCCATTTCTTCCAAATTCTATTCTAAATCATTAGTCCCGATCACTCCGAGCAGGAGTTTCGACAAACGTCGATCGCTACTCAATTTTTTTCTCACGTGGTTCAAACGTGGTGGATTAGGGTTCACAAATTAGGGCTTCGATTTTAATCACTCTTTTACTGTTTTTCTACACTCCGTTTCTTCGACATTCTATTCTAAATCATCACGACTAAACATTCCCAACAAAAGTTTCGAGAAACGTCGACCGTGACACGATTTTTTTAGCACGTACTTCTAACTAACCAGGTTAGGGAATCGATTTAAAGCACTGTTTTACTGTTTTATGCACTCCATTTCTTCAAAATTCTATTTTAAATCATTAGTCCCGATCACTCCGAGCAGGAATTTCGAAAAACGCCGACCGCTACTCAGTTTATTTATCATGTGGTTCAAATGTCCTGGATTAGTGTTCACAAATTAGGGCTTCGATTTTAAGCACT
>NW_019272230.1:8725-12921 GCF_002738345.1 Cucurbita maxima
TAACCAGGTTAGGGAATCGATTTAAAGCACTCTTTTACTGTTTTATGCACTCCATTTCCTACAAATTCTATTCTAAATCATTATGCCCGATCACTCCGAGCAGGAATTTCGAAAAACGCCGACCACTACTCAGTTTATTTATCATGTGGTTCAAATGTCCTGGATTAGTGTTCACAAATTAGGGCTTCGATTTTAAGCACTCTTTTATTGTTTTTCTACACTCCATTTCTTCGACATTCTATTCTAAATAATCAAGACTAAACATTCCCAACAAAAGTTTCGAGAAACGTCGACCGTGACACAGTTTTTTTAGCACGTACTTCAAAGTAACCAGGTTAGGGAATCGATTTAAAGCACTCTTTTACTGTTTTATGCACTCCATTTCTTCAAAATTCTATTCTAAATCATTATTCCCGATCACTCCGAGCAGGAATTTCGAAAAACGCCGACCGCTACTCAGTTTTTTTATCACGTGGTTCAAACTTCCTGGATTAGGGTTCACAAATTAGGGTTTCGATTTTAAGTACTATTTTTCTACACTCCGTTTCTTTGACATTCTATTCTAAATCATCAAGACTAAACTAAACATTCCCAACAAAAGTTTCGAGAAACGTCGACCGTGACACAGTTTTTTTAGCACGTACTTCAAAGTAACCAGGTTAGGGAATCGATTTAAAGCACTCTTTTACTGTTTTATGCACTCCATTTCTTCAAAATTCTATTCTAAATCATTATTCCCGATCACTCCGAGCAGGAATTTCGAAAAACGCCGACCGCTACTCAGTTTTTTTATCACGTGGTTCAAACTTCCTGGATTAGGGTTCACAAATTAGGGTTTCGATTTTAAGTACTATTTTTCTACACTCCGTTTCTTTGACATTCTATTCTAAATCATCAAGACTAAACTAAACATTCCCAACAAAAGTTTCGAGAAACGTCGACCGTGACACAGTTTTTTTAGCACGTACTTCTAAGTAACCAGGTTAGGGAATCGATTTAAAGCACTCTTTTACTGTTTTATGCACTCCATTTCTTCAAAATTCTATTCTAAATCATTATTCCCGATCACTCCGAGCAGGAATTTCGAAAAACGCCGACCGCTACTCAGTTTTTTTATCACGTGGTTCAAACTTCCTGGATTAGGGTTCACAAATTAGGGTTTCGATTTTAAGTACTATTTTTCTACACTCCGTTTCTTTGACATTCTATTCTAAATCATCAAGACTAAACTAAACATTCCCAACAAAAGTTTCGAGAAACGTCGACCGTGACACAGTTTTTTTAGCACGTACTTCTAACTAACCAGGTTAGGGAATCGATTTAAAGCACTCTTTTACTGTTTTATGCACTCCATTTCTTCAAAATTCTATTCTAAATCATTATTCCCGATCACTCCGAGCAGGAATTTCGAAAAACGCCGACCGCTACTCAGTTTTTTTATCACGTGGTTCAAACGTCCTGGATTAGGGTTCACAAATTAGGGCTTCGATTTTAAGCACTCTTTTACTGTTTTTCTACACTCCGTTTCTTCGACATTCTATTCTAAATCATCAAGACTAAACATTCCCAACAAAAGTTTCGAGAAACGTCGACCGTGACACGGTTTTTTTAGCACGTAATTCTAACTACCAGGTTAGGGAATCAATTTAAAGCACTCTTTTACTATTTTATGCACTTCATTTCCTACAAATTCTATTCTAAATCATTATGCCCGATCACTCCGAGCAGGAGTTTCGAAAAAACGTCGACCGCTACTCAGTTTTTTTATCACGTGGTTCGAACGTCTTGGATTAGGGTTCACAAATTAGGGCTTCGATTTTAAGCACTCTTTTACTATTTTTCTACACTCCGTTTCTTCGACATTCTATTCTAAATAAACAAGACTAAACATTCCCAACAAAAGTTTCGAGAAACGTCAACCGTGACACGGTTTTTTAGCACGTACTTTTAACTAAACAGGTAAGGGAATCGATTTAAAGCACTCTTTTATTGTTTTATGCACTCCATTTCTTCCAAATTCTATTCTAAATCATTAGTCCCGATCACTCCGAGCAGGAGTTTCGAAAACGTCGATCGCTACTCAATTTTTTTCTCCAGTGGTTCAAACGTGGTGGATTAGGGTTCACAAATTAGGGCTTCGATTTTAATCACTCTTTTACTGTTTTTCTACACTCCGTTTCTTCGACATTCTATTCTAAATCATCACGACTAAACATTCCCAACAAAAGTTTCGAGAAACGTCGACCGTGACACGATTTTTTTAGCACGTACTTCTAACTAACCAGGTTAGGGAATCGATTTAAAGCACTCTTTTACTGTTTTATGCACTCCATTTCTTCAAAATTCTATTCTAAATCATTAGTCCCGATCACTCCGAGCAAGAATTTCGAAAAACGCCGACCGCTACTCAGTTTATTTATCATGTGGTTCAAATGTCCTGGATTAGTGTTCACAAATTAGGGCTTCGATTTTAAGCACTCTTTTATTGTTTTTCTACACTCCGTTTCTTCGACATTCTATTCTAAATCATCAAGACTAAACATTCCCAACAAAAGTTTCGAGAAACGTTGACTGTGACACGGTTTTTTTAGCACGTACTTCTAACTAACCAGGTTAGGGAATCGATTTAAAGCACTCTTTTACTGTTTTATGCACTCCATTTCTTCCAAATTCTATTCTAAATCATTATGCCCGATCACTCCGAGCAGGAGTTTCGAAAAACGTCGATCGCTACTCAGTTTTTTTATCACGTGGTTCGAACGTCTTGGATTAGGGTTCACAAATTAGGGCTTCGATTCTAAGCACTCTTTTATTGTTTTTCTACACTCCGTTTCTTCGACTTTCTATTCTAAATCATCAAGACTAAACATTCCCAACAAAAGTTTCGAGAAACGTTGACCGTGACACGGTTTTCTTAGCACGTACTTCTAACTAACCAGGTTAGGGAATCGATTTAAAGCACTCTTTTACTGTTTTATGCACTCCATTTCCTACAAATTCTATTCTAAATCATTATGCCCAATCACTCCGAGCAGGAGTTTCGAAAAACGTCAATCGCTACTCAGTTTTTTTATCACGTGAGTCGAACGTGGTGGATTAGGGTTCACAAATTAGGGCTTCGATTTTAAGCACTCTTTTACTATTTTTCTACACTATGTTTCTTCGATATTCTATTCTAAATCATCAAGACTAAACATTCCCAACAAAAGTTTCGAGAAACGTTGACCGTGACACGGTTTTCTTAGCACGTACTTCTAACTAACCAGGTTAGGGAATCGATTTAAAGCACTCTTTTACTGTTTTATGCACTCCATTTCTTCCAAATTCTATTCTAAATCATTATTCCCGATCACTCCGAGCAGGAATTTCGAAAAACGCCGACCGCTACTCTGTTTATTTATCATGTGGTTCAAATGTCCTGGATTAGGGTTCACAAATTAGGGCTTCGATTAGAAGCACTCTTTTATTGTTTTTCTACACTCCCTTTCTTCGACATTCTATTCTAAATCATCAAGACTAAACATTCCCAACAAAAGTTTCGAGAAACGTTGACCGTGACACGGTTTTTTTAGCACGTACTTCTAACTAACCAGGTTAGGGAATCGATTTAAAGCACTCTTTTACTGTTTTATAAACTCCATTTCCTACAAATTCTATTCTAAATCATTATGCCCGATCACTCCGAGCAGGAGTTTCGAAAAACGTCGATCGCTACTCAGTTTTTTTATCACGTGAGTCAAACGTGGTGGATTAGGGTTCACAAATTAGGGCTTCGATTTTAAGCACTCTTTTACTATTTTTCTACACTATGTTTCTTCGATATTCTATTCTAAATCATCAAGACTAAACATTCCCAACAAACGTTTCGAGAAACGTCGAACGTGACACGGTTTTTTTAGCACGTAATTCTAACTAACCAGGTTAGGGAATCAATTTAAAGCACTCTTTTACTATTTTATGCACTCCATTTCCTACAAATTTTATTCTAAATCATTATTCCCGATCACCACTCTTTTACTATTTTATGCACTCCATTTCCTACAAATTTTATTCTAAATCATTATTCCCGATCACTCCGAGCAGGAGTTTCGAAAAAACGTCGACCGCTACTCAGTTTTTTGATCACGTGGTTCGAACGTCTTGGATTAGGGTTCACAAATTAGGGCTTCGATTTTAAGCACTCTTTTACTATTTTT
>NW_019272230.1:13088-29765 GCF_002738345.1 Cucurbita maxima
TTTTTTTATCACGTGGTTCAAACGTGGTGGATTAGGGTTCACAAATAAGGGCTTCGATTTTAATCACTCTTTTACTGTTTTTCTACACTCCGTTTCTTCGACATTCTATTCTAAATCATCACGACTAAACATTCCCAACAAAAGTTTCGAGAAACGTCGACCGTGACACGGTTTTTTTAGCACGTACTTCTAACTAACCAGGTTAGGGAATCGATTTAAAGCACTCTTTTACTATTTTATGCACTCCATTTCCTACAAATTCTATTCTAAATCATTATGCCCGATCACTCCGAGCAGGAGTTTCGAAAAACGTCGACCGCTACTCAGTTTTTTTATCACGTGGTTCGAACGTGTTGGATTAGGGTTCACAAATTAGGGCTTCGATTTTAAGCACTCTTTTACTATTTTTCTACACTCCGTTTCTTCGATATTCTATTCTAAATCATCAAGACTAAACATTCCCAACAAAAGTTTCGAGAAACGTCGACCGTGACACGGTTTTTTTAGCACGTACTTCTAACTAACCAGGTTAGGGAATCGATTTGAAGCACTGTTTTACTGTTTTATGCACTCCATTTCTTCAAAATTCTATTCTAAATCATTAGTCCCGATCACTCCGAGCAGGAATTTCGAAAAACGCCGACCGCTACTCAGTTTATTTATCATGTGGTTCAAATGTCCTGGATTAGTGTTCACAAATTAGGGCTTCGATTTTAAGCACTCTTTTATTGTTTTTCTACACTCCATTTCTTCGACATTCTATTCTAAATTATCAAGACTAAACATTCCCAACAAAAGTTTCGAGAAACGTTGACCGTGACACGGTTTTTTTAGCACGTACTTCTAACTAACAAGGTTAGGGAATCGATTTAAAGCACTCTTTTACTGTTTTATGCACTCCATTTCCTACAAATTCTATTCTAAATCATTATGCCCGATCACTCCGAGCAGGAGTTTCGAAAAACGTCGATCGCTACTCAGTTTTTTTATCACATGATTCAAACGTGGTGGATTAGGGTTCACAAATTAGGGCTTCGATTTTAAGCACTCTTTTACTATTTTTCTACACTATGTTTCTTCGATATTCTATTCTAAATCATAAAGACTTAACATTCCCAACAAAAGTTTCGAGAAACGTCGACCGTGACACGGTTTTTTTAGCACGTAATTCTAACTAACCAGGTTAGGGAATCAATTTAAAGCACTCTTTTACTATTTTATGCACTCCATTTCCTACAAATTCTNTCTAACTAACCAGGTTAGGGAATCAATTTAAAGCACTCTTTTACTATTTTATGCACTCCATTTCCTATAAATTCTATTCTAAATCATTATGCCCGATCACTCCGAGCAGGAGTTTCGAAAAACGTCGATCGCTACTCAGTTTTTTTATCACGTGAGTCAAACGTGGTGGATTAGGGTTCACAAATTAGGGCTTCGATTTTAAGCACTCTTTTACTGTTTTTCTACACTCCGTTTCTTCGACATTCTATTCTAAATCATCAAGACTAAACATTCCCAACAAAAGTTTCGAGAAACGTTGACCGTGACACGGTTTTTTTAGCACGTACTTCTAACTAACCAGGTTAGGGAATCGATTTAAAGCACTCTTTTACTGTTTTATGCACTCCATTTCCTACAAATTCTATTCTAAATCATTATGCCCGATCACTCCGAGCAGGAGTTTCGAAAAACGTCGATCGCTACTCAGTTTTTTTATCACGTGAGTCAAACGTGGTGGATTAGGGTTCACAAATTAGGGCTTCGATTTTAAGCACAATTTTACTATTTTTCTACACTATGTTTCTTCGATATTCTATTCTAAATCATCAAGACTAAACATTCCCAACAAAAGTTTCGAGAAACGTCGACCGTGACACGGTTTTTTTAGCACGTAATTCTAACTACCAGGTTAGGGAATCAATTTAAAGCACTCTTTTACTATTTTATGCACTCCATTTCCTACAAATTCTATTCTAAATCATTATGCCCGATCACTCCGAGCAGGAGTTTCGAAAAACGTCGACCGCTACTCAGTTTTTTTATCACGTGGTTCGAACGTCTTGGATTAGGGTTCACAAATTAGGGCTTCGATTTTAAGCACTATTTTACTATTTTTCTACACTCCGTTTCTTCGACATTCTATTCTAAATAAACAAGACTAAACATTCCCAACAAAAGTTTCGAGAAACGTCGACCGTGACACGGTTTTTTAGCACGTACTTTTAACTAAACAGGTAAGGGAATCGATTTAAAGCACTCTTTTACTGTTTTATGCACTCCATTTCTTCAAAATTCTATTCTAAATCATTATTCCCGATCACTCCGAGCAGGAATTTCGAAAAACGCCGACCGCTACTCAGTTTTTTTATCACGTGGTTCAAACTTCCTGGATTAGGGTTCACAAATTAGGGTTTCGATTTTAAGTACTATTTTTCTACACTCCGTTTCTTTGACATTCTATTCTAAATCATCAAGACTAAACTAAACATTCCCAACAAAAGTTTCGAGAAACGTCGACCGTGACACGGTTTTTTAGCACGTACTTTTAACTAAACAAGTAAGGGAATCGATTTAAAGCACTCTTTTCCTTTTCTATGCACTCCATTTCTTCCAAATTCTATTCTAAATCATTAGTCCTGATCACTCCGAGCAGGAGTTTGGAAAAACGTCGATCGCTACTCAATTTTTTTATCACGTGGTTCAAACGTGGTGGATTAGGGTTCACAAATTAGGGCTTCGATTTTAATCACTCTTTTACTGTTTTTCTACACTCCGTTTCTTCGACATTCTATTCTAAATCACACGACTAAACATTCCCAACAAAAGTTTCGAGAAACGTCGACCGTGACACGGTTTTTTTAGCACGTACTTCTAACTAACCAGGTTAGGGAATCGATTTAAAGCACTGTTTTACTGTTTTATGCACTCCATTTCTTCAAAATTCTATTCTAAATCATTAGTCCCGATCACTCCGAGCAGGAATTTCGAAAAACGCCGACCGCTACTCAGTTTATTTATCATGTGGTTCAAATGTCCTGGATTAGTGTTCACAAATTAGGGCTTCGATTTTAAGCACTCTTTTATTGTTTTTCTACACTCCGTTTCTTCGACATTCTATTCTAAATCATCAAGACTAAACATTCTCAACAAAAGTTTCGAGAAACGTTGACCGTGACACGGTTTTTTTAGCACGTACTTCTAACTAACAAGGTTAGGGAATCGATTTAAAGCACTCTTTTACTTTTTTATGCACTCCATTTCTTCCAAATTCTATTCTAAATCATTACTCCCGATCACACTGAGCAGGAATTTCGAAAAACGCCGACCGCTACTCTGTTTATTTATCATGTGGTTCAAATGTCCTGGATTAGGGTTCACAAATTAGGGCTTCAATTTTAAGCACTCTTTTATTGTTTTTCTACACTCCGTTTCTTCGACATTCTATTCTAAATCATCAAGACTAAACATTCCCAACAAAAGTTTCGAGAAACGTTGACCGTGACACGGTTTTCTTAGCACGTACTTCTAACTAACCATGTTAGGGAATCGATTTAAAGCACTCTTTTACTGTGCACTCCATTTCCTACAAATTCTATTCTAAATCATTATGCCCGATCACTCCGAGCAGGAGTTTCGAAAAACGTCGATCGCTACTCAGTTTTTTTATCACGTGATTCAAACGTGGTGGATTAGGGTTCACAAATTAGGGCTTCGATTTTAAGCACTCTTTTACTATTTTTCTACACTATGTTTCTTCGATATTCTATTCTAAATCATCAAGACTAAACATTCCCAACAAAAGTTTCGAGAAACGTCGACCGTGACACGGTTTTTTTAACACGTAATTCTAACTAACCAGGTTAGGAAATGAATTTAAAGCACTCTTTTACTATTTTATGCACTCCATTTCCTACAAATTCTATTCTAAATCATTATGCCCGATCACTCCGAGCAGAAGTTTCGAAAAACGTCGACCGCTACTCAGTTTTTTTATCACGTGGTTCGAACGTCTTGGATTAGGGTTCACAAATTAGGGCTTCGATTTTAAGCACTCTTTTACTATTTTTCTACACTCCGTTTCTTCGACATTCTATTCTAAATAAACAAGACTAAACATTCCCAACAAAAGTTTCGAGAAACGTCAACCGTGACACGGTTTTTTAGCACGTACTTTTAACTAAACAGGTAAGGGAATCGATTTAAAGCACTCTTTTACTGTTTTATGCACTCCATTTCTTCCAAATTCTATTCTAAATCATTAGTCCCGATCACTCCGAGCAGGAGTTTCGAAAAACGTCGATCGCTACTCAATTTTTTTATCACGTGGTTCAAACGTGGTGGATTAGGGTTCACAAATAAGGGCTTCGATTTTAATCACTCTTTTATTGTTTTTCTACACTCCGTTTCTTCGACATTCTATTCTAAATCATCACGACTAAACATTCCCAACAAAAGTTTCGAGAAACGTCGACCGTGACACAGTTTTTTTAGCACGTACTTCTAACTAACAAGGTTAGGGAATTAATTTAAAGCACTCTTTTACTATTTTATGCACTCCATTTCCTACAAATTCTATTCTAAATCATTATGCCCGATCACTCCGAGCAGGAGTTTCGAAAAACGTCGACCGCTACTCAGTTTTTTTATCACGTGGTTCGAACGTCTTGGATTAGGGTTCACAAATTAGGGCTTCGATTTTAAGCACTCTTTTACTATTTTTCTACACTCCGTTTCTTCGACATTCTATTCTAAATAAACAAGACTAAACATTCCCAACAAAAGTTTCGAGAAACGTCAACCGTGACACGGTTTTTTAGCACGTACTTTTAACTAAACAGGTAAGGGAATCGATTTAAAGCCCTCTTTTACTGTTTTATGCACTCCATTTCTTCCAAATTCTATTCTAAATCATTAGTCCCGATCACTCCGAGCAGGAGTTTCGAAAAACGTCGATCGCTACTCAATTTTTTTTATCACGTGGTTCAAACGTGGTGCATTAGGGTTCACAAATAAGGGCTTCGATTTTAATCACTCTTTTACTGTTTTTCTACACTCCGTTTCTTCGACATTCTATTCTAAATCATCACGACTAAACATTCCCAACAAAAGTTTCGAGAAACGTCGACCGTGACACAGTTTTTTTAGCACGTACTTCAAAGTAACCAGGTTAGGGAATCGATTTAAAGCACTCTTTTACTGTTTTATGCACTCCATTTCTTCAAAATTCTATTCTAAATCATTATTCCCGATCACTCCGAGCAGGAATTTCGAAAAACGCCGACCGCTACTCAGTTTTTTTATCACGTGGTTCAAACTTCCTGGATTAGGGTTCACAAATTAGGGTTTCGATTTTAAGTACTATTTTTCTACACTCCGTTTCTTTGACATTCTATTCTAAATCATCAAGACTAAACTAAACATTCCCAACAAAAGTTTCGAGAAACGTCGACCGTGACACAGTTTTTTTAGCACGTACTTCAAAGTAACCAGGTTAGGGAATCGATTTAAAGCACTCTTTTACTGTTTTATGCACTCCATTTCTTCAAAATTCTATTCTAAATCATTATTCCCGATCACTCCGAGCAGGAATTTCGAAAAACGCCGACCGCTACTCAGTTTTTTTATCACGTGGTTCAAACTTCCTGGATTAGGGTTCACAAATTAGGGTTTCGATTTTAAGTACTATTTTTCTACACTCCGTTTCTTTGACATTCTATTCTAAATCATCAAGACTAAACTAAACATTCCCAACAAAAGTTTCGAGAAACGTCGACCGTGACACAGTTTTTTTAGCACGTACTTCAAAGTAACCAGGTTAGGGAATCGATTTAAAGCACTCTTTTACTGTTTTATGCACTCCATTTCTTCAAAATTCTATTCTAAATCATTATTCCCGATCACTCCGAGCAGGAATTTCGAAAAACGCCGACCGCTACTCAGTTTTTTTATCACGTGGTTCAAACTTCCTGGATTAGGGTTCACAAATTAGGGTTTCGATTTTAAGTACTATTTTTCTACACTCCGTTTCTTTGACATTCTATTCTAAATCATCAAGACTAAACTAAACATTCCCAACAAAAGTTTCGAGAAACGTCGACCGTGACACAGTTTTTTTAGCACGTACTTCAAAGTAACCAGGTTAGGGAATCGATTTAAAGCACTCTTTTACTGTTTTATGCACTCCATTTCTTCAAAATTCTATTCTAAATCATTATTCCCGATCACTCCGAGCAGGAATTTCGAAAAACGCCGACCGCTACTCAGTTTTTTTATCACGTGGTTCAAACTTCCTGGATTAGGGTTCACAAATTAGGGTTTCGATTTTAAGTACTATTTTTCTACACTCCGTTTCTTTGACATTCTATTCTAAATCATCAAGACTAAACTAAACATTCCCAACAAAAGTTTCGAGAAACGTCGACCGTGACACAGTTTTTTTAGCACGTACTTCTAAGTAACCAGGTTAGGGAATCGATTTAAAGCACTCTTTTACTGTTTTATGCACTCCATTTCTTCAAAATTCTATTCTAAATCATTATTCCCGATCACTCCGAGCAGGAATTTCGAAAAACGCCGACCGCTACTCAGTTTTTTTATCACGTGGTTCAAACTTCCTGGATTAGGGTTCACAAATTAGGGTTTCGATTTTAAGTACTATTTTTCTACACTCCGTTTCTTTGACATTCTATTCTAAATCATCAAGACTAAACTAAACATTCCCAACAAAAGTTTCGAGAAACGTCGACCGTGACACAGTTTTTTTAGCACGTACTTCTAAGTAACCAGGTTAGGGAATCGATTTAAAGCACTCTTTTACTGTTTTATGCACTCCATTTCTTCAAAATTCTATTCTAAATCATTATTCCCGATCACTCCGAGCAGGAATTTCGAAAAACGCCGACCGCTACTCAGTTTTTTTATCACGTGGTTCAAACTTCCTGGATTAGGGTTCACAAATTAGGGTTTCGATTTTAAGTACTATTTTTCTACACTCCGTTTCTTTGACATTCTATTCTAAATCATCAAGACTAAACTAAACATTCCCAACAAAAGTTTCGAGAAACGTCGACCGTGACACAGTTTTTTTAGCACGTACTTCTAACTAACCAGGTTAGGGAATCGATTTAAAGCACTCTTTTACTGTTTTATGCACTCCATTTCTTCAAAATTCTATTCTAAATCATTATTCCCGATCACTCCGAGCAGGAATTTCGAAAAACGCCGACCGCTACTCAGTTTTTTTATCACGTGGTTCAAACTTCCTGGATTAGGGTTCACAAATTAGGGTTTCGATTTTAAGTACTATTTTTCTACACTCCGTTTCTTTGACATTCTATTCTAAATCATCAAGACTAAACTAAACATTCCCAACAAAAGTTTCGAGAAACGTCGACCGTGACACGGTTTTTTTAGCACGTACTTCTAACTAACCAGGTTAGGGAATCGATTTAAAGCACTCTTTTACTGTTTTATGCACTCCATTTCTTCCAAATTCTATTCTAAATCATTAGTCCCGATCACTCCGAGCAGGAATTTCGAAAACGCCGACCGCTACTCAGTTTATTTATCATGTGGTTCAAATGTCCTGGATTAGTGTTCACAAATTAGGGCTTCGATTTTAATCACTCTTTTACTGTTTTTCTACACTCCGTTTCTTCGACATTCTATTCTAAATCATCACGACTAAACATTCCCAACAAAAGTTTCGAGAAACGTCGACCGTGACACGGTTTTTTTAGCACGTACTTCTAACTAACCAGGTTAGGGAATCGATTTAAAGCACTCTTTTACTGTTTTATGCACTCCATTTCTTCAAAATTCTATTCTAAATCATTAGTCCCGATCACTCCGAGCAGGAATTTCGAAAAACGCCGACCGCTACTCAGTTTATTTATCATGTGGTTCAAATGTCCTGGATTAGTGTTCACAAATTAGGGCTTCGATTTTAAGCACTCTGTTATTGTTTTTCTACACTCCGTTTCTTCGACATTCTATTCTAAATCATCAAGACTAAACATTCCCAACAAAAGTTTCGAGAAACGTTGACCGTGACACGGTTTTTTTAGCACGTACTTCTAACTAACCAGGTTAGGGAATCGATTTAAAGCACTCTTTTACTGTTTTATGCACTCCATTTCTTCCAAATTCTATTCTAAATCATTATTCCCGATCACTCCGAGCAGGAATTTCGAAAAACGCCGACCGCTACTCTGTTTATTTATCATGTGGTTCAAATGTCCTGGATTAGGGTTCACAAATTAGGGCTTCGATTTTAAGCACTCTTTTATTGTTTTTCTACACTCCATTTTTTCGACATTCTATTCTAAATCATCAAGACTAAACATTCCCAACAAAAGTTTCGAGAAACGTTGACCGTGACACGGTTTTTTTAGCACGTACTTCTAACTAACCAGGTTAGGGAATCGATTTAAAGCACTCTTTTACTGTTTTATGCACTCCATTTCTTCAAAATTCTATTCTAAATCATTATTCCCGATCACTCCGAGCAGGAATTTCGAAAAACGCCGACCGCTACTCAGTTTTTTTATCACGTGGTTCAAACTTCCTGGATTAGGGTTCACAAATTAGGGTTTCGATTTTAAGTACTATTTTTCTACACTCCGTTTCTTTGACATTCTATTCTAAATCATCAAGACTAAACTAAACATTCCCAACAAAAGTTTCGAGAAACGTCGACCGTGACACAGTTTTTTTAGCACGTACTTCAAAGTAACCAGGTTAGGGAATCGATTTAAAGCACTCTTTTACTGTTTTATGCACTCCATTTCTTCAAAATTCTATTCTAAATCATTATTCCCGATCACTCCGAGCAGGAATTTCGAAAAACGCCGACCGCTACTCAGTTTTTTTATCACGTGGTTCAAACTTCCTGGATTAGGGTTCACAAATTAGGGTTTCGATTTTAAGTACTATTTTTCTACACTCCGTTTCTTTGACATTCTATTCTAAATCATCAAGACTAAACTAAACATTCCCAACAAAAGTTTCGAGAAACGTCGACCGTGACACAGTTTTTTTAGCACGTACTTCAAAGTAACCAGGTTAGGGAATCGATTTAAAGCACTCTTTTACTGTTTTATGCACTCCATTTCTTCAAAATTCTATTCTAAATCATTATTCCCGATCACTCCGAGCAGGAATTTCGAAAAACGCCGACCGCTACTCAGTTTTTTTATCACGTGGTTCAAACTTCCTGGATTAGGGTTCACAAATTAGGGTTTCGATTTTAAGTACTATTTTTCTACACTCCGTTTCTTTGACATTCTATTCTAAATCATCAAGACTAAACTAAACATTCCCAACAAAAGTTTCGAGAAACGTCGACCGTGACACAGTTTTTTTAGCACGTACTTCTAAGTAACCAGGTTAGGGAATCGATTTAAAGCACTCTTTTACTGTTTTATGCACTCCATTTCTTCAAAATTCTATTCTAAATCATTATTCCCGATCACTCCGAGCAGGAATTTCGAAAAACGCCGACCGCTACTCAGTTTTTTTATCACGTGGTTCAAACTTCCTGGATTAGGGTTCACAAATTAGGGTTTCGATTTTAAGTACTATTTTTCTACACTCCGTTTCTTTGACATTCTATTCTAAATCATCAAGACTAAACTAAACATTCCCAACAAAAGTTTCGAGAAACGTCGACCGTGACACAGTTTTTTTAGCACGTACTTCTAACTAACCAGGTTAGGGAATCGATTTAAAGCACTCTTTTACTGTTTTATGCACTCCATTTCTTCAAAATTCTATTCTAAATCATTATTCCCGATCACTCCGAGCAGGAATTTCGAAAAACGCCGACCGCTACTCAGTTTTTTTATCACGTGGTTCAAACGTCCTGGATTAGGGTTCACAAATTAGGGCTTCGATTTTAAGCACTCTTTTACTATTTTTCTACACTCCGTTTCTTCGACATTCTATTCTAAATAAACAAGACTAAACATTCTCAACAAAAGTTTCGAGAAACGTCAACCGTGACACGGTTTTTTAGCACGTACTTTTAACTAAACAGGTAAGGGAATCGATTTAAAGCACTCATTTACTGTTTTATGCACTCCATTTCTTCCAAATTCTATTCTAAATCATTAGTCCCGATCACTCCGAGCAGGAGTTTCGAAAAACGTCGATCGCTACTCAATTTTTTTATCACGTGGTTCAAATGTGGCTCCGAGCAGGAGTTTCGAAAAACGTCGATCGCTACTCAATTTTTTTATCACGTGGTTCAAATGTGGTGGATTAGGGTTCACAAATTAGGGCTTCGATTTTAATCACTCTTTTACTGTTTTTCTACACTCCATTTCTTCGACATTCTATTCTAAATCATCACGACTAAACATTCCCAACAAAAGTTTCGAGAAACGTCGACCGTGACACGGTTTTTTTAGCACGTACTTCTAACTAACCAGGTTAGGGAATCGATTTAAAGCACTCTTTTACTGTTTTATGCACTCCATTTCTTCAAAATTCTATTCTAAATCATTATTCCCGATCACTCCGAGCAGGAATTTCGAAAAACGCCGACCGCTACTCAGTTTTTTTATCACGTGGTTCAAACGTCCTGGATTAGGGTTCACAAATTAGGGCTTCGATTTTAAGCACTCTTTTACTGTTTTTCTACACTCCGTTTCTTCGACATTCTATTCTAAATCATCAAGACTAAACATTCCCAACAAAAGTTTCGAGAAACGTCGACCGTGACACGGTTTTTTTAGCACGTACTTCTAACTAACCAGGTTAGGGAATCGATTTAAAGCACTCTTTTACAATTTTATGCACTCCATTTCTTAAAAATTCTATTCTAAATCATTAGTCCCGATCACTCCGAGCAGGAATTTCGAAAAACGCCGACCGCTACTCAGTTTATTTATCATGTGGTTCAAATTTCCTGGATTAGTGTTCACAAATTAGGGCTTCGATTTTAAGCACTCTTTTATTGTTTTTCTACACTCCGTTTCTTCGACCTTCTATTCTAAATAATCAAGACTAAACATTCCCAACAAAAGTTTCGAGAAAAGTTGACCGTGACACGATTTTTTTAGCACGTACTTCTAACTAACAAGGTTAGGGAATCGATTTAAAGCACTCTTTTACTGTTTTATGCACTCCATTTCCTACAAATTCTATTCTAAATCATTATGCCCGATCACTCCGAGCAGGAGTTTCGAAAAACGTCGATCGCTACTCAGTTTTTTTATCACGTGATTCAAACGTGGTGGATTAGGGTTCACAAATTAGGGCTTCGATTTTAATCACTCTTTTACTGTTTTTCTACACTCCGTTTCTTCGACATACTATTCTAAATCATCACGACTAAACATTCCCAACAAAAGTTTCGAGAAAGGTCGACCGTGACACGGTTTTTTTAGCACGTACTTCTAACTAACCAGGTTAGGGAATCGATTTAAAGCACTCTTTTACTGTTTTATGCACTCCATTTCTTCAAAATTCTATTCTAAATCATTAGTCCCGATCACTCCGAGCAGGAATTTCGAAAAACGCCGACCGCTACTCAGTTTATTTATCATGTGGTTCAAATGTCCTGGATTAGTGTTCACAAATTAGGGCTTCGATTTTAAGCACTCTTTTATTGTTTTTCTACACTCTGTTTCTTCGACATTCTATTCTAAATCATCAAGACTAAACATTCCCAACAAAAGTTTCGAGAAACGTTGACCGTGACACGGTTTTTTTAGCACGTACTTCTAACTAACCAGGTGAGGGAATCGATTTAAAGCACTCTTTTACTGTTTTATACACTCCATTTCTTCCAAATTCTATTCTAAATCATTATTCCCGATCACTTCGAGCAGGAATTTCGAAAAACGCCGACCGCTACTCTGTTTATTTATCATGTGGTTCAAATGTCCTGGATTAGGGTTCACAAATTAGGGCTTCGATTTTAAGCACTCTTTTATTGTTTTTCTACACTCCGTTTCTTCGACTTTCTATTCTAAATCATCAAGACTAAACTAAACATTCCCAACAAAAGTTTCGAGAAAGGTCGACCGTGACACGGTTTTTTTAGCACGTACTTCTAACTAACCAGGTTAGGGAATCGATTTAAAGCACTCTTTTACTGTTTTATGCACTCCATTTCTTCCAAATTCTATTCTAAATCATTATTCCCGATCACTCCGAGCAGGAATTTCGAAAAACGCCGACCGCCACTCTGTTTATTTATCATGTGGTTCAAATGTCCTGGATTAGGGTTCACAAATTAGGGCTTCGATTTTAAGCACTCTTTTATTTTTTTTCTACACTCCGTTTTTTCGACATTCTATTCTAAATCATCAAGACTAAACATTCCCAACAAAAGTTTCGAGAAACGTTGACCGTGACACGGTTTTTTTAGCACGTACTTCTAACTAACCAGGTTAGGGAATCGATTTAAAGCACTCTTTTACTGTTTTATGCACTCCATTTCTTCAAAATTCTATTCTAAATCATTATTCCCGATCACTCCGAGCAGGAATTTCGAAAAACGCCGACCGCTACTCAGTTTTTTTATCACGTGGTTCAAACGTCGTGGATTAGGGTTCACAAATTAGGGCTTCGATTTTAAGCACTCTTTTACTATTTTTCTACACTATGTTTCTTCGATATTCTATTCTAAATCATCAAGACTAAACATTCTTAACAAAAGTTTCGAGAAACGTCGACCGTGACACGGTTTTTTTAGCACGTAATTCTAACTAACCAGGTTAGGGAATCAATTTAAAGCACTCTTTTACTATTTTATGCACTCCATTTCCTACAAATTCTATTCTAAATCATTATGCCCGATCACTCCGAGCAAAAGTTTCGAAAAAACGTCGACCGCTACTCAGTTTTTTTATCACGTGGTTCGAACGTCTTGGATTAGGGTTCACAAATTAGGACTTCGATTTTAAGCACTCTTTTACTATTTTTCTACACTCCGTTTCTTCGACATTCTATTCTAAATAAACAAGACTAAACATTCCCAACAAAAGTTTCGAGAAACGTTGACCGTGACACGGTTTTTTAGCACGTACTTTTAACTAAACAGGTAAGGGAATCGATTTAAAGCACTCTTTTACTGTTTTATGCACTCCATTTCTTCCAAATTCTATTCTAAATCATTAGTCCCGATCACTCCGAGCAGGAGTTTCGAAAAACGTCGATCGCTACTCAGTTTTTTTATCACGTGGTTCGAACGTCTTGGATTAGGGTTCACAAATTAGGGCTTCGATTTTAATCACTCTTTTACTGTTTTTCTACACTCCGTTTCTTCGACATTCTATTCTAAATCATCACGACTAAACATTCCCAACAAAAGTTTCGAGAAACATCGACCGTGACACAATTGTTTTATTACGTACTTCTAACTAACAAGGTTAGGGAATCGATTTAAAGCACTCTTTTACTGTTTTATGCACTCCATTTCTTCAAAATTCTATTCTAAATCATTAGTCCCGATCACTCCGAGCAGGAATTTCGAAAAACGCCGACCGCTACTCAGTTTATTTATCATGTGGTTCAAATGTCCTGGATTAGTGTTCACAAATTAGGGCTTCGATTTTAAGCACTCTTTTATTGTTTTTCTACACTCCGTTTCTTCGACATTCTATTCTAAATAATCAAGACTAAACATTCCCAACAAAAGTTTCGAGAAACGTTGACCGTGACACGATTTTTTTAGCACGTACTTCTAACTAACAAGGTTAGGGAATCGATTTAAAGCACTCTTTTACTGTTTTATGCACTCCATTTCCTACAAATTCTATTCTAAATCATTATGCCCGATCACTCCGAGCAGGAGTTTCGAAAAACGTCGATCGCTACTCAGTTTTTTTATCACGTGATTCAAACGTGGTGGATTAGGGTTCACAAATTAAGGCTTCGATTTTAATCACTCTTTTACTGTTTTTCTACACTCCGTTTCTTCGACATTCTATTCTAAATCATCACGACTAAACATTCCCAACAAAAGTTTCGAGAAAGGTCGACCGTGACACGGTTTTTTTAGCACGTACTTCTAACTAACCAGGTTAGGGAATCGATTTAAAGCACTCTTTTACTGTTTTATGCACTCCATTTCTTCCAAATTCTATTCTAAATCATTATTCCCGATCACTCCGAGCAGGAATTTCGAAAAACGCCGACCGCTACTCTGTTTATTTATCATGTGGTTCAAATGTCCTGGATTAGTGTTCACAAATTAGGGCTTCGATTTTAAGCACTCTTTTATTGTTTTTCTACACTCCGTTTCTTCGACATTCTATTCTAAATCATCAAGACTAAACATTCCCAACAAAAGTTTCGAGAAACGTTGACCGTGACACGGTTTTTTTAGCACGTACTTCTAACTAACCAGGTGAGGGAATCGATTTAAAGCACTCTTTTACTGTTTTATACTCTCCATTTCTTCCAAATTCTATTCTAAATCATTATTCCCGATCACTCCGAGCAGGAATTTCGAAAAACGCCGACCGCTACTCTGTTTATTTATCATGTTGTTCAAATGTCCTGGATTAGGGTTCACAAATTAGGGCTTCGATTTTAAGCAATCTTTTATTGTTTTTCTACACTCCGTTTCTTCGACATTCGATTCTAAATCATCAAGACTAAACATTCCCAACAAAAGTTTCGAGAAACGTTGACCGTGACACGGTTTTTTTAGCAAGTACTTCTAACAACATTCCCAACAAAAGTTTCGAGAAACGTTGACCGTGACACGGTTTTTTTAGCAAGTACTTCTAACTAACCAGGTTATGGAATCGATTTAAAGCACTCTTTTACTGTTTTATGCACTCCATTTCCTACAAATTCTATTCTAAATCATTATGCCCGATCACTCCGAGCAGGAGTTTCGAATAACGTCGATCGCTACTCAGTTTTTTTATCACGTGATTCAAACGTGGTGGATTAGGGTTCACAAATTAGGGCTTCGATTTTAAGCACTCTTTTACTGTTTTTCTACACTCCGTTTCTTCGACATTCTATTCTAAATCATCACGACTAAACATTCCCAACAAAAGTCTCGAGAAACGTCGACCGTGACACGGTTTTTTTAGCACGTACTTCTAACTAACCAGGTTAGGGAATCGATTTAAAGCACTCTTTTACTGTTTTATGCACTCCATTTCTTCAAAATTCTATTCTAAATCATTAGTCCCGATCACTCCGAGCAGGAATTTCGAAAAACGCCGACCGCTACTCAGTTTATTTATCATGAGGTTCAAATGTCCTGGATTAGTGTTCACAAATTAGGGCTTCGATTTTAAGCACTCTTTTACTGTTTTTCTACACTCCGTTTCTTCGACATTCTATTCTAAATCATCACGACTAAACATTCCCAACAAAAGTTTCGAGAAACGTCGTTTCTTCGACATTCTATTCTAAATCATCACGACTAAACATTCCCAACAAAAGTTTCGAGAAACGTCAACCGTTCGACATTCTATTCTAAATCATCACGACTAAACATTCCCAACAAAAGTTTCGAGAAACGTCAACCGTGACACGGTTTTTTAGCACGTACTTCTAACTAACCAGGTTAGGGAATCGATTTAAAGCACTCTTTTACTGTTTTATGCACTCCATTTCTTCCAAATTCTATTCTAAATCATTATTCCCGATCACTCCGAGAAAAAATTTCGAAAAACGCCGACCGCTACTCAATTTATTTATCATGTGGTTCAAATGTCCTGGATTAGGGTTCACAAATTAGGGCTTCGATTTTAAGCACTCTTTTATTGTTTTTCTACACTCCGTTTCTTCGACATTCTATTCTAAATCATCAAGACTAAACATTCCCAACAAAAGTTTCGAGAAACGTCGACCGTGACACGGTTTTTTTAGCACGTACTTCTAACTAACCAGGTTAGGGAATCGATTTAAAGCACTCTTTGACTATTTTATGCACTCAATTTTCTACAAATTCTATTCTAAATCATTATGCCCGATCACTCCGAGCAGGAGTTTCGAAAAACGTCGATCGCTACTCAGTTTTTTTATCACGTGGTTCGAACGTCTTGGATTAGGGTTCACAAATTAGGGCTTCGATTAGAAGCACTCTTTTATTGTTTTTCTACACTCCGTTTCTTCGACATTCTATTCTAAATAAACAAGACTAAACATTCCCAACAAAAGTTTCGAGAAACGTCAACCGTGACACGGTTTTTTAGCACGTACTTTTAACTAAACAGGTAAGGGAATCGATTTAAAGCACTCTTTTACTGTTTTATGCACTCCATTTCTTCCAAATTATATTCTAAATCATTAGTCCCGATCACTCCGAGCAGGAGTTTCGAGAAACGTCGATCGCTACTCAATTTTTTTATCACGTGGTTCAAACGTGGTGGATTAGGGTTCACAAATTAGGGCTTCGATTTTAATCACTCTTTTACTGTTTTTCTACACTCCGTTTCTTCGACATTCTATTCTAAATCATCAAGACTAAACATTCCCAACAAAAGTTTCGAGAAACGTCGAACGTGACACGGTTTTTTTAGCACGTACTTCTAACTAACCAGGTTAGGGAATCGATTTAAAGCACTCCTTTACTGTTTTATGCACTCCATTTCTTCCAAATTCTATTCTAAATCATTATTCCCGATAACTCCGAGCAGGAATTTCGAAAAACGCCGACCGCTACTCTGTTTATTTATCATGTGGTTCAAATGTCCT
>NW_019272230.1:30171-31885 GCF_002738345.1 Cucurbita maxima
GTTTTTTTAGCACGTAATTCTAACTAACCAGGTTAGGGAATCAATTTAAAACACTCTTTGACTATTTTATGCACTCAATTTTCTACAAATTCTATTCTAAATCATTATGCCCGATCACTCCGAGCAAGAGTTTCGAAAAACGTCGATCGCTACTCAGTTTTTTTATCACGTGGTTCGAACGTCTTGGATTAGGGTTCACAAATTAGGGCTTCGATTTTAAGCACTCTTTTACTATTTTTCTACACTCCGTTTCTTCGACATTCTATTCTAAATCATCAAGACTAAACATTCCCAACAAAAGTTTCGAGAAACGTCGACCGTGACACGGTTTTTTTCGCACGTACTTCTAACTAACCAGGTTAGGGAATCGATTTCCAGCACTCTTTTACTGTTTTATGCACTCCATTTCTTCCAAATTCTATTCTAAATCATCAGGACTAAACATTCCCAACAAAAGTTTCGAGAAACGTCGACCGTGACACGGTTTTTTTAGCACGTACTTCTAACTAACCAGGTTAGGGAATCGATTTAAAGCACTCTTTTACTGTTTTATGCACTCCATTTCTTCCAAATTCTATTCTAAATCATTATTCCCGATAACTCCGAGCAGGAATTTCGAAAAACACCGACCGCTACTCTGTTTATTTATCATGTGGTTCAAATGTCCTGGATTAGGGTTCACAAATTAGGGCTTCGATTTTAAGCACTCTTTTATTGTTTTTCTACACTCCGTTTCTTCGACATTCTATTCTAAATCATCACGACTAAACATTCCCAACAAAAGTTTCGAGAAACGTCGACCGTGACACGGTTTTTTTAGCACGTACTTCTAACTAACAAGGTTAGGGAATCGATTTAAAGCACTCTTTTACTGTTTTATGCACTCCATTTCTTCAAAATTCTATTCTAAATCATTAGTCCCCATAACTCCGAGCAGGAGTTTCGAAAAACGTCGATCGCTACTCAATTTTTTTATCATGTGGTTCAAACGTGGTGGATTAGGGTTCACAAATTAGGGCTTTGATTTTAATCACTCTTTTACTGTTTTTCTACACTCCGTTTCTTCGACATTCTATTCTAAATCATCAAGACTAAACATTCCCAACAAAAGTTTCGAGAAACGTCGAACGTGACACGGTTTTTTTAGCACGTACTTCTAACTAACCAGGTTAGGGAATCGATTTAAAGCACTCTTTTACTGTTTTATGCACTCCATTTCCTACAAATTCTATTCTAAATCATTATGCCCGATCACTCCGAGCAGGAGTTTCGAAAAACATCGATCGCTACTCAGTTTTTTTATCACGTGATTCAAACGTGGTGGATTAGGGTTCACAAATTAGGGCTTCGATTTTAAGCACTCTTTTATTGTTTTTCTACACTCCGTTTCTTCGACATTCTATTCTAAATCATCACAACTAAACATTCCCAACAAAAGTTTTGAGAAACGTCGACCGTGACACGGTTTTTTTAGCACGTACTTCTAACTAACCAGGTTAGGGAATCGATTTAAAGCACTCTTTTACTGTTTTATGCACTCCATTTCTTCCAAATTCTATTCTAAATCATTATTCCCGATCACACTGAGCAGGAATTTCGAAAAACGCCGACCGCTACTCAGTTTATTTATCATGTGGTTCAAATGTCCTGGATTAGGGTTCACAAATTAGGGCTTCGATTAGAAGCACTCTTTTATTGTTTTTCTACACTCCGA
>NW_019272230.1:31900-37071 GCF_002738345.1 Cucurbita maxima
GGCTTCGATTAGAAGCACTCTTTTATTGTTTTTCTACACTCCCTTTCTTCGACATTCTATTCTAAATTATCAAGACTAAACATTCCCAACAAAAGTTTCGAGAAACGTTGACCGTGACACGTTTTTCTTAGCACGTACTTCTAACTAACCAGGTTAGGGAATCGATTTAAAGCACTCTTTTACTGTTTTATGCACTCCATTTCCTGCAAATTCTATTCTAAATCATTATGCCCGATCACTCCGAGCAGGAGTTTCGAAAAACGTCGATCGCTACTCAGTTTTTTTATCACGTGATTCAAACGTGGTGGATTAGGGTTCACAAATTAGGGCTTTGATTTTAAGCACTCTTTTACTATTTTTCTACACTATGTTTCTTCGATATTCTATTCTAAATCATCAAGACTAAACATTCCCAACAAAAGTTTCGAGAAACGTCGACCGTGACACGATTTTTTTAGCACGTAATTCTAACTAACCAGGTTAGGGAATCAATTTAAAGCACTCTTTTACTATTTTATGCACTCCATTTCCTACAAATTCTATTCTAAATCATTATGCCCGATCACTCCGAGCAGAAGTTTCGAAAAAACGTCGACCGCTACTCAGTTTTTTTATCACGTGGTTCGAACGTCTTGGATTAGGGTTCACAAATTAGGACTTCGATTTTAAGCACTCTTTTACTATTTTTCTACACTCCGTTTCTTCGACATTCTATTCTAAATCATCACGACTAAACATTCCCAACAAAAGTTTCGAGAAACATCGACCGTGACACAATTTTTTTATTACGTACTTCTAACTAACCAGGTTAGGGAATCGATTTAAAGCACTCTTTTACTGTTTTATGCACTCCATTTCTTCCAAATTCTATTCTAAATCATTAGTCCCGATCACTCCGAGCAGGAGTTTCGAAAAACGTCGATCGCTACTCAATTTTTTTATCACGTGGTTCAAACGTGGTGGATTAGGGTTCACAAATTAGGGCTTCGATTTTAATCACTCTTTTACTGTTTTTCTACACTCCGTTTCTTCGACATTCTATTCTAAATCATCACGACTAAACATTCCCAACAAAAGTTTCGAGAAACATCGACCGTGACACAATTTTTTTATTACGTACTTCTAACTAACCAGGTTAGGGAATCGATTTAAAGCACTCTTTTACTGTTTTATGCACTCCATTTCTTCAAAATTCTATTCTAAATCATTAGTCCCGATCACTTCGAGCAGGAATTTCGAAAAACGCCGACCGCTACTCAGTTTATTTATCATGTGGTTCAAATGTCCTGGATTAGTGTTCACAAATTAGGGCTTCGATTTTAAGCACTCTTTTATTGTTTTTCTACACTCCGTTTCTTCGACATTCTATTCTAAATCATCAAGACTAAACATTCCCAACAAAAGTTTCGAGAAACGTTGACCGTGACACGGTTTTTTTAGCACGTACTTCTAACTAACCAAGTTAGAGAATCGATTTAAAGCACTCTTTTACTGTTTTATGCACTCGATTTCTTCCAAATTCTATTCTCAATCATTATTCCCGATCACTCCGAGCAGGAATTTCGAAAAACGCCGACCGCTACTCAGTTTATTTATCATGTGGTTCAAATGTCCTGGATTAGGGTTCACAAATTAGGGCTTCGATTAGAAGCACTCTTTTATTGTTTTTCTACACTCCCTTTCTTCAACATTCTATTCTAAATCATCAAGACTAAACATTCCCAACAAAAGTTTCGAGAAACGTTGACCGTGACACGGTTTTCTTAGCACGTACTTCTAACTAACCAGGTTAGGGAATCGATTTAAAGCACTCTTTTACTGTTTTATGCACTCCATTTCCTACAAATTCTATTCTAAATCATTATGCCCGATCACTCCGAGCAGGAGTTTCGAAAAACGTCGATCGCTACTCAGTTTTTTTATCACGTGATTCAAACGTGGTGGATTAGGGTTCACAAATTAGGGCTTCGATTTTAAACACTCTTTTACTATTTTTCTACACTATGTTTCTTCGATATTCTATTCTAAATCATCAAGACTAAACATTCCCAACAAAAGTTTCGAGAAACGTTGACCGTGACACGGTTTTTTGAGCACGTACTTCTAACTAACCAGGTTAGGGAATCGATTTAAAGCACTCTTTTACTGTTTTATGCACTCCATTTCTTCCAAATTCTATTCTAAATCATTATTCCCGATCACTCCGAGCAGGAATTTCGAAAAACGCCGACCGCTACTCTGTTTATTTATCATGTGGTTCAAATGTCCTGGATTAGGGTTCACAAATTATGGCTTCGATTAGAAGCACTCTTTTATTGTTTTTCTACACTCCCTTTCTTCGACATTCTATTCTAAATCATCAAGACTAAACATTCCCAACAAAAGTTTCGAGAAACGTTGACCGTGACACGGTTTTTTTAGCACGTACTTCTAACTAACCAGGTTAGGGAATCGATTTAAAGCACTCTTTTACTGTTTTATGCACTCCATTTCCTACAAATTCTATTCTAAATCATTATGCCCGATCACTCCGAGCAGGAGTTTCGAAAAACGTCGACCGCTACTCAGTTTTTTTATCACGTGGTTCGAACGTCTTGGATTAGGGTTCACAAATTAGGGCTTCGATTTTAAGCACTCTTTTACTATTTTTCTACACTCCGTTTCTTCGACATTCTATTCTAAATAAACAAGACTAAACATTCCCAACAAAAGTTTCGAGAAACGTCACCGTGACACGGTTTTCTTAGCACGTACTTTTAACTAAACAGGTAAGGGAATCGATTTAAAGCACTCTTTTACTGTTTTATGCACTCCATTTCTTCCAAATTCTATTCTAAATCATTAGTCCCGATCACTCCGAGCAGGAGTTTCGAAAAACGTCGATCGCTACTCAATTTTTTTATCACGGGGTTCAAACGTGGTGGATTAGGGTTCACAAATTAGGGCTTCGATTTTAATCACTCTTTTACTGTTTTTCTACACTCCGTTTCTTCGACATTCTATTCTAAATCATCACGACTAAACATTCCCAACACAAGTTTCGAGAAACGTCGACCGTGACACGGTTTTTTTAGCACGTACTTCTAACTAACCAGGTTAGGGAATCGATTTAAAGCACTCTTTTACTCTTTTATGCACTCCATTTCCTACAAATTCTATTCTAAATCATTAGTCCCGATCACTCCGAGGAGGAGTTTCGAAAAACGTCGATCGCTACTCAATTTTTTTATCACGTGGTTCAAACGTGGTGGATTAGGGTTCACAAATTAGGACTTCGATTTTAAGCACTCTTTTACTATTTTTCTACACTCCGTTTCTTCGACATTCTATTCTAAATCATCACGACTAAACTAAACATTCCCAACACAAGTTTCGAGAAACGTCGACCGTGACACGGTTTTTTTAGCACGTACTTCTAACTAACCAGGTTAGAGAATCGATTTAAAGCACTCTTTTACTCTTTTATGCACTCCATTTCCTACAAATTCTATTCTAAATCATTAGTCCCGATCACTCCGAGCAGGAATTTCGAAAAACGCCGACCGCTACTCAGTTTATTTATCATGTGGTTCAAATGTCCTGGATTAGGGTTCACAAATTAGGGCTTCGATTAGAAGCACTCTTTTATTGTTTTTCTACACTCCATTTCTTCGACATTCTATTCTAAATCATCACGACTAAACATTCCCAACAAAAGTTTCGAGAAACGTCGACCGTGACACGGTTTTTTTAGCACGTAATTCTAACTAACCAGGTTAGGGAATCAATTTAAAGCACTCTTTTACTATTTTATGCACTCCATTTCCTAACAATTCTATTCTAAATCATTATGCCCGATCACTCCGAGCAGGAGTTTCGAAAAACGTCGACCGCTACTCAGTTTTTTTATCACGTGGTTCGAACGTCTTGGATTAGGGTTCACAAATTAGGGCTTCGATTTTAAGCACTCTTTTACTGTTTTTCTACACTCCGTTTCTTCGACATTCTATTCTAAATAAACAAGACTAAACATTCCCAACAAAAGTTTCGAGAAACGTCGACCGTGACACGGTTTTTTTAGCACGTACTTCTAACTAACCAGGTTAGGGAATCGATTTAAAGCACTCTTTTACTGTTTTATGCACTCCATTTCTTCCAAATTCTATTCTAAATCATTATTCCCGATCACTCCGAGCAGGAATTTCGAAAAACGCCGGCCGCTACTCAGTTTATTTATCATGTGGTTCAAATGTCCTCGATTAGGGTTCACAAATTAGGGCTTCGATTAGAAGCACTCTTTTATTGTTTTTCTACACTCCCTTTCTTCGACATTCTATTCTAAATCATCAAGACTAAACATTCCCAACAAAAGTTTCGAGAAACGTTGACCGTGACACGTTTTTGTTAGCACGTACTTCTAACTAACCAGGTTAGGGAATCGATTTAAAGCACTGTTTTACTGTTTTATGCACTCCATTTCTTCAAAATTCTATTCTAAATCATTAGTCCCGATCACTCCGAGTAGGAATTTCGAAAAACGCCGACCGCTACTCAGTTTATTTATCATGTGGTTCAAATGTCCTGGATTAGTGTTCACAAATTAGGGCTTCGATTTTAAGCACTCTTTTATTGTTTTTCTACACTCCATTTCTTCAACATTCTATTCTAAATAATCAAGACTAAACATTCCCAACAAAAGTTTCGAGAAACGTTGACCGTGACACGGTTTTTTTAGCACGTACTTCTAACTAACAAGGTTAGGGAATCGATTTAAAGCACTCTTTTACTGTTTTATGCACTCCATTTCTTCCAAATTCTATTCTAAATCATTATTCCCGATCACACTGAGCAGGAATTTCGAAAAACGCCGACCGCTACTCTGTTTATTTATCAAGTGGTTCAAATGTCCTGGATTAGGGTTCACAAATTAGGGCTTCGATTTTAAGCACTCTTTTATTGTTTTTCTACACTCCGTTTCTTCGACATTCCATTCTAAATCATCAAGACTAAACATTCCCAACAAAAGTTTCGAGAAACGTTGACCGTGACACGGTTTTCTTTGCACGTACTTCTAACTAACCAGGTTAGGGAATCGATTTAAAGCACTCTTTTACTGTTTTATGCACTCCATTTCCTACAAATTCTATTCTAAATCATTATGCCCGATCACTCCGAGCAGGAGTTTCGAAAAA
>NW_019272230.1:37078-42807 GCF_002738345.1 Cucurbita maxima
CAAATTCTATTCTAAATCATTATGCCCGATCACTCCGAGCAGGAGTTTCGAAAAACGTCGACCGCTACTCTGTTTTTTTATCACGTGGTTCGAACGTCTTGGATTAGGGTTCACAAATTAGGGCTTCGATTTTAAGCACTCTTTTACTATTTTTCTACACTATGTTTCTTCGATATTCTATTCTAAATCATCAAGACTAAACATTCCCAACAAAAGTTTCGAGAAACGTCGACCGTGACACGGTTTTTTTAGCACGTAATTCTAACTAACCAGGTTAGGGAATCAATTTAAAGCACTCTTTTACTATTTTATGCACTCACTTTCCTACAAATTCTATTCTAAATCATTATCCCCGATCACTCCGAGCAGGAGTTTCGAAAAACGTCGACCGCTACTCAGTTTTTTTATCACGTGGTTCGAACGTCTTGGATTAGGGTTCACAAATTAGGGCTTCGATTTTAAGCACTCTTTTACTATTTTTCTACACTCCGTTTCTTCGACATTCTATTCTAAATCATCAAGACTAAACATTCCCAACAAAAGTTTCGAGAAACGTTGACCGTGACACGGTTTTTTTAGCACGTACTTCTAACTAACCAGGTTAGGGAATCGATTTAAAGCACTCTTTTACTGTTTTATGCACTCCATTTCTTCCAAATTCTATTCTAAATCATTAGTCCCGATCACTCCGAGCAGGAATTTCGAAAAACGCCGACCGCTACTCAGTTTATTTATCATGTGGTTCAAATGTCCTGGATTAGGGTTCACAAATTAGGGCTTCGATTACAAGCACTCTTTTATTGTTTTTCTACACTCCCTTTCTTCAACATTCTATTCTAAATCATCAAGACTAAACATTCCCAACAAAAGTTTCGAGAAACGTTGACCGTGACACGGTTTTCTTAGCACGTACTTCTAACTAACCAGGTTAGGGAATCGATTTAAAGCACTCTTTTACTGTTTTATGCACTCCATTTCCTACCAATTCTATTCTAAATCATTATGCCCGATCACTCCGAGCAGGAGTTTCGAAAAACGTCGATCGCTACTCAGTTTTTTTATCACGTGATTCAAACGTGGTGGATTAGGGTTCACAAATAAGGGCTTCGACGCTACTCAGTTTTTTTATCACGTGATTCAAACGTGGTGGATTAGGGTTCACAAATAAGGGCTTCGATTTTAAGCACTCTTTTACTCACGTGATTCAAACGTGGTGGATTAGGGTTCACAAATAAGGGCTTCGATTTTAAGCACTCTTTTACTGTTTTTCTACACTCCGTTTCTTCGACATTCTATTCTAAATCATCACGACTAAACATTCCCAACAAAAGTTTCGAGAAACGTCGACCGTGACACGGTTTTTTTAGCACGTACTTCTAACTAACCAGGTTAGGGAATCGATTTAAAGCACTCTTTTACTGTTTTATGCACTCCATTTCTTCAAAATTCTATTCTAAATCATTAGTCCCGATCACTCCGAGCAGGAATTTCGAAAAACGCCGACCGCTACTCAGTTTATTTATCATGTGGTTCAAATGTCCTGGATTAGTGTTCACAAATTAGGGCTTCGATTTTAAGCACTCTTTTATTTTTTTTCTACACTCCGTTTCTTCGACATTCTATTCTAAATCATCAAGACTAAACATTCCCAACAAAAGTTTCGAGACACGTTGACCGTGACACGGTTTTTTTAGCACGTACTTCTAACTAACCAGGTGAGGGAATCGATTTAAAGCACTCTTTTACTGTTTTATGCACTCCATTTCTTCCAAATTCTATTCTAAATCATTATTCCCGATCACTCCGAGCAGGAATTTCGAAAAACGCCGACCGCTACTCTGTTTATTTATCATGTGGTTCAAATGTCCTGGATTAGGGTTCACAAATTAGGGCTTCGATTTTAAGCACTCTTTTATTGTTTTTCTACACTCCGTTTCTTCGACATTCTATTCTAAATCATCAAGACTAAACATTCCCAACAAAAGTTTCGAGAAACGTCGACCGTGACACGGTTTTTTTAGCACGTACTTCTAACTAACCAGGTTAGGGAATCGATTTAAAGCACTCTTTTACTGTTTTATGCACTCCATTTCTTCAAAATTCTATTCTAAATCATTATTCCCGATCACTCCGAGCAGGAATTTCGAAAAACGCCGACCGCTACTCTGTTTATTTATCATGTGGTTCAAATGTCCTCGATTAGGGTTCACAAATTAGGGCTTCGATTTTAAGCACTCTTTTATTGTTTTTCTACACTCCGTTTCTTCGACATTCGATTCTAAATCATCAAGACTAAACATTCCCAACAAAAGTTTCGAGAAACGTCGACCGTGACACGGTTTTTTTAGCACGTACGGCTAACTAACCAGGTTAGGGAATCGATTTAAAGCACTCTTTTACTATTTTATGCACTCCCTTTCCTACAAATTCTATTCTAAATCATTATGCCCGATCACTCCGAGCAGGAGTTTCGAAAAACGTCGATCGCTACTCAGTTTTTTTATCACGTGATTCAAACGTGGTGGATTAGGGTTCACAAATTAGGGCTTCGATTTTAAGCACTCTTTTACTGTTTTTCTACACTCCGTTTCTTCGACATTCTATTCTAAATCATCAAGACTAAACATTCCCAACAAAAGTTTCGAGAAACGTCGACCGTGACACGGTTTTTTTAGCACGTACTTCTAACTAACCAGGTTAGGGAATCGATTTAAAGCACTCTTTTACTGTTTTATGCACTCCATTTCTTCCAAATTCTATTCTAAATCATTATTCCCGATCACTCCGAGAAGGAATTTCGAAAAACGCCGACCGCTACTCAATTTATTTATCATGTGGTTCAAATGTCCTGGATTAGGGTTCACAAATTAGGGCTTCGATTTTAAGCACTCTTTTATATTTTTTCTACACTCCGTTTCTTCGACATTCTATTCTAAATCATCAAGACTAAACATTCCCAACAAAAGCTTCGAGAAACGTTGACCGTGACACGGTTTTTTTAGCACGTACTTCTAACTAACCAGGTTAGGGAATCGATTTAAAGCACTCTTTTACTGTTTTATGCACTCCATTTCCTACAAATTCTATTCTAAATCATTATGCCCGATCACTCCGAGCAGGAGTTTCGAAAAACGTCGATCGCTACTCAGTTTTTTTATCACGTGATTCAAACGTGGTGGATTAGGGTTCACAAATAAGGGCTTCGATTTTAAGCACTCTTTTACTATTTTTCTACACTATATTTCTTCGATATTCTATTCTAAATCATCAAGACTAAACATTCCCAACAAAAGTTTCGAGAAACGTCGACCGTGACACGGTTTTTTTAGCACGTACTTCTAACTAACCAGGTTAGGGAATCGATTTAAAGCACTCTTTTACTGTTTTATGCACTCCATTTCTTCAAAATTCTATTCTAAATCATTATTCCCGATCACTCCGAGCAGGAATTTCGAAAAACGCCGACCGCTACTCAGTTTTTTTATCACGTGGTTCAAACTTCCTGGATTAGGGTTCACAAATTAGGGTTTCGATTTTAAGTACTATTTTTCTACACTCCGTTTCTTTGACATTCTATTCTAAATCATCAAGACTAAACTAAACATTCCCAACAAAAGTTTCGAGAAACGTCGACCGTGACACGGTTTTTTTAGCACGTAATTCTAACTAACCAGGTTAGGGTATCAATTTAAAACACTCTTTGACTATTTTATGCACTCCATTTCCTACAAATTCTATTCTAAATCATTATGCCCGATCACTCCGAGCAAGAGTTTCGAAAAACGTCGACCGCTACTCAGTTTTTTTATCACGTGGTTCGAACATCTTGGATTAGGGTTCACAAATTAGGGCTTCGATTTTAAGCACTCTTTTACTATTTTTCTACACTCCGTTTCTTCGACATTCTATTCTAAATAAACAAGACTAAACATTCCCAACAAAAGTATCTGGAAACGTCAACCGTGGCACGGTTTTTTAGCACGTACTTTTAACTAAACAGGTAAGGGAATCGATTTAAAGCACTCTTTTACTGTTTTATGCACTCCATTTCTTACAAATTCTATTCTAAATCATTAGTCCCGATCACTCCGAGCAGAAGTTTCGAAAAACGTCGATCGCTACTCACTTTTTTTATCACGTGGTTCAAACGTGGTGGATTAGGGTTCACAAATTAGGGCTTCGATTTTAATCACTCTTTTACTGTTTTTCTACACTCCGTTTCTTCGACATTCTATTCTAAATCATCAAGACTAAACATTCCCAAAAAAAGTTTCGAGAAACGTTGACCGTGACACGGTTTTTTTAGCACGTACTTCTAATTAACCAGGTTAGGGAATCGATTTAAAGCACTCTTTTACTGTTTTATGCACTCCATTTCTTCCAAATTCTATTCTAAATCATTATTCCCGATAACTCCGAGCAGGAATTTCGAAAAACGCCGACCGCTACTCAGTTTTTTTATCACGTGGTTCAAACGTCCTGGATTAGGGTTCACAAATTAGGGCTTCGATTTTAAGCACTCTTTTACTGTTTTTCTACACTCCGTTTCTTCGACATTCTATTCTAAATCATCAAGACTAAACATTCCCAACAAAAGTTTCGAGAAACGTCGACCGTGACACGGTTTTTTTAGCACGTACTTCTAACTAACCAGGTTAGGGAATCGATTTAAAGCACTCTTTTACTGTTTTATGCACTCCATTTCTTCAAAATTCTATTCTAAATCATTATTCCCGATAACTCCGAGCAGGAATTTCGAAAAACGCCGACCGCTACTCAGTTTATTTATCATGTGGTTCAAATGTCCTGGATTAGGGTTCACAAATTAGGGCTTCGATTTTAAGCACTCTTTTATTGTTTTTCTACACTCCGTTTCTTCGACATTCTATTCTAAATCATCAAGACTAAACATTCCCAACCAAAGTTTCGAGAAACGTTGACCGTGACACGGTTTTTTTAGCACGTACTTCTAACTAACCAGGTTAGGGAATCGATTTAAAGCACTCTTTTACTGTTTTATGCACTCCATTTCCTACAAATTCTATTCTAAATCATTATGCCCGATCACTCCGAGCAGGAGTTTCGAAAAACGTCGATCGCTACTCAGTTTTTTTATCACGTGATTCAAACGTGGTGGATTAGGGTTCACAAATTAGGGCTTCGATTTTAAGCACTCTTTTACTATTTTTCTACACTCCGTTTCTTCGACATTCTATTCTAAATAAACAAGACTAAACATTCCCAACAAAAGTATCTGGAAACGTCAACCGTGGCACGGTTTTTTAGCACGTACTTTTAACTAAACAGGTAAGGGAATCGATTTAAAGCACTCTTTTACTGTTTTATGCACTCCATTTCTTCCAAATTCTATTCTAAATCATTAGTCCCGATCACTCCGAGCAGGAGTTTCGAGAAACGTCGATCGCTACTCAATTTTTTTATCACGTGGTTCAAACGTGGTGGATTAGGGTTCACAAATTAGGGCTTCGATTTTAATCACTCTTTTACTGTTTTTCTACACTCTGTTTCTTCGACATTCTATTCTAAATCATCACGACTAAACATTCCCAACAAAAGTTTCGAGAAACGTCGACCGTGACATGGTTTTTTTAGCACGTACTTCTAACTAACCAGGTTAGGGAATCGATTTAAAGCACTCTTTTACTGTTTTATGCACTCCATTTCTTCAAAATTCTATTCTAAATCATTAGTCCCGATCACTCCGAGCA
>NW_019272230.1:43192-63314 GCF_002738345.1 Cucurbita maxima
CGTTTCTTCGACATTCTATTCTAAATCATCAAGACTAAACATTCCCAACAAAAGTTTCGAGAAACGTTTACCGTGACACGGTTTTTTTAGCACGTACTTCTAACTAACCAGGTTAGGGAATCGATTTAAAGCACTCTTTTACTGTTTTATGCACTCCATTTCTTACAAATTCTATTCTAAATCATTATTCCCCATAACTCCGAGCAGGAGTTTCGAAAAACGTCGATCGCTACTCAATTTTTTTATCACGTGGTTCAAACGTGGTGGATTAGGGTTCACAAATTAGGGCTTCGATTTTAATCACTCTTTTACTGTTTTTCTACACTCCGTTTCTTCGACATTCTATTCTAAATCATCAAGACTAAACATTCCCAACAAAAGTTTCGAGAAACGTTGACCGTGACACGGTTTTTTCAGCACGTACTTCTAACTAACCAGGTTAGGGAATCGATTCAAAGCACTCTTTTACTGTTTTATGCACTCCATTTCTTCAAAATTCTATTCTAAATCATTAGTCCCGATCACTCCGAGCAGGAATTTCGAAAAACGCCGACCGCTACTCAGTTTATTTATCATGTGGTTCAAATGTCCTCGATTAGGGTTCACAAATTAGGGCTTCGATTAGAAGCACTCTTTTATTGTTTTTCTACACTCCGTTTCTTCGACATTCTATTCTAAATCATCACAACTAAACATTCCCAACACAAGTTTCGAGAAACGTCGACCGTGACACGGTTTTTTTAGCCCGTACTTCTAACTAACCAGGTTAGGGAATCGATTCAAAGCACTCTTTTACTGTTTTATGCACTCCATTTCTTCAAAATTCTATTCTAAATCATTAGTCCCGATCACTCCGAGCAGGAATTTCGAAAAACGCCGACCGCTACTCAGTTTATTTATCATGTGGTTCAAATGTCCTCGATTAGGGTTCACAAATTAGGGCTTCGATTAGAAGCACTCTTTTATTGTTTTTCTACACTCCGTTTCTTCGACATTCTATTCTAAATCATCACGACTAAACATTCCCAACACAAGTTTCGAGAAACGTCGACCGTGACACGGTTTTTTTAGCCCGTACTTCTAACTAACCAGGTTAGGGAATCGATTCAAAGCACTCTTTTACTGTTTTATGCACTCCATTTCTTCAAAATTCTATTCTAAATCATTAGTCCCGATCACTCCGAGCAGGAATTTCGAAAAACGCCGACCGCTACTCAGTTTATTTATCATGTGGTTCAAATGTCCTCGATTAGGGTTCACAAATTAGGGCTTCGATTAGAAGCACTCTTTTATTGTTTTTCTACACTCCCTTTCTTCGACATTCTATTCTAAATCATCAAGACTAAACATTCCCAACAAAAGTTTCGAGAAACGTTGACCGTGACACGTTTTTCTTAGCACGTACTTCTAACTAACCAGGTTAGGGAATCGATTTAAAGCACTCTTTTACTGTTTTATGCACTCCATTTCCTACAAATTCTATTCTAAATCATTATGCCCGATCACTCTGAGAAGGAGTTTCGAAAAACGTCGATCGCTACTCAGTTTTTTTATCACCTGATTCAAACGTGGTGGATTAGGGTTCACAAATTAGGGCTTCGATTTTAAGCACTCTTTTACTATTTTTCTACACTATGTTTCTTCGATATTCTATTCTAAATCATCAAGACTAAACATTCCCAACAAAAGTTTCGAGAAACGTCGACCGTGACACGGTTTTTTTAGCACGTAATTCTAACTACCAGGTTAGGGAATCAATTTAAAGCACTCTTTTACTATTTTATGCACTCCATTTCCTACAAATTCTATTCTAAATCATTATGCCCGATCAGTCCGAGCAGGAGTTTCGAAAAAACGTCGACCGCTACTCAGTTTTTTTATCACGTGGTTCGAACGTCTTGGATTAGGGTTCACAAATTAGGGCTTCGATTTTAAGCACTCTTTTACTATTTTTCTACACTCCGTTTCTTCGACATTCTATTCTAAATAAACAAGACTAAACATTCCCAACAAAAGTTTCGAGAAACGTCAACCGTGACACGGTTTTTTAGCACGTACTTTTAACTAAACAGGTAAGGGAATCGATTTAAAGCACTCTTTTACTGTTTTATGCACTCCATTTCTTCAAAATTCTATTCTAAATCATTAGTCCCGATCACTCCGAGCAGGAGTTTCGAGAAACGTCGATCGCTACTCAATTTTTTTATCACGTGGTTCAAACGTGGTGGATTAGGGTTCACAAATTAGGGCTTCGATTTTAATCACTCTTTTACTATTTTTCTACACTCCGTTTCTTCGACATTCTATTCTGAATCATCACGACTAAACATTCCCAACAAAAGTTTCGAGAAACGTCGACCGTGACACGATTTTTTTAGCACGTACTTCTAACTAACCAGGTTAGGGAATCGATTTAAAGCACTCTTTTACTGTTTTATGCACTCCATTTCCTACAAATTCTATTCTAAATCATTATGCCCGATCACTCTGGGCAGGAGTTTCGAATAACGTCGATCGCTACTCAGTTTTTTTATCACGTGATTCAAACGTGGTGGATTAGGGTTCACAAATTAGGGCTTCGATTTTAAGCACTCTTTTACTCTTTTTCTACACTCCGTTTCTTCGACATTCTATTCTAAATCATCACGACTAAACATTCCCAACAAAAGTTTCGAGAAACGTCGACCGTGACACGGTTTTTTTAGCACGTACTTCTAACTAACCAGGTTAGGGAATCGATTTAAAGCACTCTTTTACTGTTTTATGCACTCCATTTCTTCAAAATTCTATTCTAAATCATTAGTCCCGATCACTCCGAGCAGGAATTTCGAAAAACGCCGACCGCTACTAAGTTTATTTATCATGAGGTTCAAATGTCCTGGATTAGTGTTCACAAATTAGGGCTTCGATTTTAAGCACTCTTTTATTGTTTTTCTACACTCCGTTTCTTCGACATTCTATTCTAAATCATCAAGACTAAACATTCCCAACAAAAGTTTCGAGAAACGTTGACCGTGACACGGTTTTTTTAGCACGTACTTCTAACTAACCAGGTTAGGGAATCGATTTAAAGCACTCTTTTACTGTTTTATGCACTCCATTTCTTCCAAATTCTATTCTAAATCATTATTCCCGATAACTCCGAGCAGTAATTTCGAAAAACGCCGACCGCTACTCTGTTTATTTATCATGTGGTTCAAATGTCCTGGATTAGGGTTCACAAATTAGGGCTTCGATTTTAAGCACTCTTTTATTGTTTTTCTACACTCCGTTTCTTCGACATTCTATTCTAAATCATCAAGACTAAACATTCCCAACAAAAGTTTCGAGAAACGTTGACCGTGACACGGTTTTTTTAGCACGTACTTCTAACTAACCAGGTTAGGGAATCGATTTAAAGCACTCTTTTACTGTTTTATGCACTCCATTTCTTACAAATTCTATTCTAAATCATTAGTCCCCATAACTCCGAGCAGGAGTTTCGAAAAACGTCGATCGCTACTCAATTTTTTTATCACGTGGTTCAAACGTGGTGGATTAGGGTTCACAAATTAGGGCTTCGATTAGAAGCCCTCTTTTATTGTTTTTCTACACTCCGTTCCTTCGACATTCTATTCTAAACCATCAAGACTAAACATGCCCAACAAAAGTTTCGAGAAATGTCGACCGTGACTCGGTTTTTTTAGCACGTCCTTCTAACTAACCAGGATAGGGAATCGATTTAAAGCACTCTTTTACGGTTTTATGCACTCCATTACTTCAAAATTCTATTCTAACTCATTATTCCCGATCACTCTGAGCAGGAGTTTCGAAAAACGCCGACCGCGACTCAGTTTTTTTATCACGTGAGTCGAACGTCCTAGAATAGGGTTCACAAATTAGGGCATCGATTTTAAGAACTCTTTTACTATTTTATGCACTCCATTACTTCAAAATTCTATTCTAACTCATTATTCCCGATCACTCTGAGCAGGAGTTTCGAAAAACGCCGACCGCGACTCAGTTTTTTTATCACGTGAGTCGAACGTCCTAGAATAGGGTTCACAAATTAGGGCATCGATTTTAAGAACTCTTTTACTATTTTATGCACTCCATTACTTCAAAATTCTATTCTAACTCATTATTCCCGATCACTCTGAGCAGGAGTTTCGAAAAACGCCGACCGCGACTCAGTTTTTTTATCACGTGAGTCGAACGTCCTAGAATAGGGTTCACAAATTAGGGCATCGATTTTAAGAACTCTTTTACTATTTTATGCACTCCATTACTTCAAAATTCTATTCTAACTCATTATTCCCGATCACTCTGAGCAGGAGTTTCGAAAAACGCCGACCGCGACTCAGTTTTTTTATCACGTGAGTCGAACGTCCTAGAATAGGGTTCACAAATTAGGGCATCGATTTTAAGAACTCTTTTACTATTTTATGCACTCCATTACTTCAAAATTCTATTCTAACTCATTATTCCCGATCACTCTGAGCAGGAGTTTCGAAAAACGCCGACCGCGACTCAGTTTTTTTATCACGTGAGTCGAACGTCCTAGAATAGGGTTCACAAATTAGGGCATCGATTTTAAGAACTCTTTTACTATTTTATGCACTCCATTACTTCAAAATTCTATTCTAACTCATTATTCCCGATCACTCTGAGCAGGAGTTTCGAAAAACGCCGACCGCGACTCAGTTTTTTTATCACGTGAGTCGAACGTCCTAGAATAGGGTTCACAAATTAGGGCATCGATTTTAAGAACTCTTTTACTATTTTATGCACTCCATTACTTCAAAATTCTATTCTAACTCATTATTCCCGATCACTCTGAGCAGGAGTTTCGAAAAACGCCGACCGCGACTCAGTTTTTTTATCACGTGAGTCGAACGTCCTAGAATAGGGTTCACAAATTAGGGCATCGATTTTAAGAACTCTTTTACTATTTTATGCACTCCATTACTTCAAAATTCTATTCTAACTCATTATTCCCGATCACTCTGAGCAGGAGTTTCGAAAAACGCCGACCGCGACTCAGTTTTTTTATCACGTGAGTCGAACGTCCTAGAATAGGGTTCACAAATTAGGGCATCGATTTTAAGAACTCTTTTACTATTTTATGCACTCCATTACTTCAAAATTCTATTCTAACTCATTATTCCCGATCACTCTGAGCAGGAGTTTCGAAAAACGCCGACCGCGACTCAGTTTTTTTATCACGTGAGTCGAACGTCCTAGAATAGGGTTCACAAATTAGGGCATCGATTTTAAGAACTCTTTTACTATTTTATGCACTCCATTACTTCAAAATTCTATTCTAACTCATTATTCCCGATCACTCTGAGCAGGAGTTTCGAAAAACGCCGACCGCGACTCAGTTTTTTTATCACGTGAGTCGAACGTCCTAGAATAGGGTTCACAAATTAGGGCATCGATTTTAAGAACTCTTTTACTATTTTATGCACTCCATTACTTCAAAATTCTATTCTAACTCATTATTCCCGATCACTCTGAGCAGGAGTTTCGAAAAACGCCGACCGCGACTCAGTTTTTTTATCACGTGAGTCGAACGTCCTAGAATAGGGTTCACAAATTAGGGCATCGATTTTAAGAACTCTTTTACTATTTTATGCACTCCATTACTTCAAAATTCTATTCTAACTCATTATTCCCGATCACTCTGAGCAGGAGTTTCGAAAAACGCCGACCGCGACTCAGTTTTTTTATCACGTGAGTCGAACGTCCTAGAATAGGGTTCACAAATTAGGGCATCGATTTTAAGAACTCTTTTACTATTTTATGCACTCCATTACTTCAAAATTCTATTCTAACTCATTATTCCCGATCACTCTGAGCAGGAGTTTCGAAAAACGCCGACCGCGACTCAGTTTTTTTATCACGTGAGTCGAACGTCCTAGAATAGGGTTCACAAATTAGGGCATCGATTTTAAGAACTCTTTTACTATTTTATGCACTCCATTACTTCAAAATTCTATTCTAACTCATTATTCCCGATCACTCTGAGCAGGAGTTTCGAAAAACGCCGACCGCGACTCAGTTTTTTTATCACGTGAGTCGAACGTCCTAGAATAGGGTTCACAAATTAGGGCATCGATTTTAAGAACTCTTTTACTATTTTATGCACTCCATTACTTCAAAATTCTATTCTAACTCATTATTCCCGATCACTCTGAGCAGGAGTTTCGAAAAACGCCGACCGCGACTCAGTTTTTTTATCACGTGAGTCGAACGTCCTAGAATAGGGTTCACAAATTAGGGCATCGATTTTAAGAACTCTTTTACTATTTTATGCACTCCATTACTTCAAAATTCTATTCTAACTCATTATTCCCGATCACTCTGAGCAGGAGTTTCGAAAAACGCCGACCGCGACTCAGTTTTTTTATCACGTGAGTCGAACGTCCTAGAATAGGGTTCACAAATTAGGGCATCGATTTTAAGAACTCTTTTACTATTTTATGCACTCCATTACTTCAAAATTCTATTCTAACTCATTATTCCCGATCACTCTGAGCAGGAGTTTCGAAAAACGCCGACCGCGACTCAGTTTTTTTATCACGTGAGTCGAACGTCCTAGAATAGGGTTCACAAATTAGGGCATCGATTTTAAGAACTCTTTTACTATTTTATGCACTCCATTACTTCAAAATTCTATTCTAACTCATTATTCCCGATCACTCTGAGCAGGAGTTTCGAAAAACGCCGACCGCGACTCAGTTTTTTTATCACGTGAGTCGAACGTCCTAGAATAGGGTTCACAAATTAGGGCATCGATTTTAAGAACTCTTTTACTATTTTATGCACTCCATTACTTCAAAATTCTATTCTAACTCATTATTCCCGATCACTCTGAGCAGGAGTTTCGAAAAACGTCGATCGTGACTTGGTTTTTTTAGCACGTACTTCTAACTAACCAGGTTAGGGAATCGATTTAAAGCACTCTTTTACTGTTTTATGCACTCCATTTCTTCCAAATTCTATTCTAAATCATTATTCCCGATCACTCCGAGCAGGAATTTTGAAAAACGCCGGCCGCTACTCAGTTTATTTATCATGTGGTTCAAATGTCCTCGATTAGGGTTCACAAATTAGGGCTTCGATTAGAAGCACTCTTTTATTGTTTTTCTACACTCCGTTTCTTCGACATTCTAATCTAAATCATCAAGACTAAACTAAACATTCCCAACACAAGTTTCGAGAAACGTTGACCGTGACACGGTTTGTTTAGCACGTACTTCTAACTAACCAGGTTAGGGAATCGATTTAAAGCACGCTTTTACTGTTTTATGCACTCCGTTTCTTCGACATTCTAATCTAAATCATCAAGACTAAACTAAACATTCCCAACACAAGTTTCGAGAAACGTTGACCGTGACACGGTTTGTTTAGCACGTACTTCTAACTAACCAGGTTAGGGAATCGATTTAAAGCACGCTTTTACTGTTTTATGCACTCCGTTTCTTCGACATTCTAATCTAAATCATCAAGACTAAACTAAACATTCCCAACACAAGTTTCGAGAAACGTTGACCGTGACACGGTTTGTTTAGCACGTACTTCTAACTAACCAGGTTAGGGAATCGATTTAAAGCACGCTTTTACTGTTTTATGCACTCCGTTTCTTCGACATTCTAATCTAAATCATCAAGACTAAACTAAACATTCCCAACACAAGTTTCGAGAAACGTTGACCGTGACACGGTTTGTTTAGCACGTACTTCTAACTAACCAGGTTAGGGAATCGATTTAAAGCACGCTTTTACTGTTTTATGCACTCCGTTTCTTCGACATTCTAATCTAAATCATCAAGACTAAACTAAACATTCCCAACACAAGTTTCGAGAAACGTTGACCGTGACACGGTTTGTTTAGCACGTACTTCTAACTAACCAGGTTAGGGAATCGATTTAAAGCACGCTTTTACTGTTTTATGCACTCCGTTTCTTCGACATTCTAATCTAAATCATCAAGACTAAACTAAACATTCCCAACACAAGTTTCGAGAAACGTTGACCGTGACACGGTTTTTTAGCACGTACTTTTAACTAAACAGGTAAGGGAATCGATTTAAAGCACTCTTTTACTGTTTTATGCACTCCATTTCTTCAAAATTCTATTCTAAATCATTAGTCCCGATCACTCCGAGCAGGAGTTTCGAAAAACGTCGATCGCTACTCAATTTTTTTCTCACGTGGTTCAAACGTGGTGGATTAGGGTTCACAAATTAGGGCTTCGATTTTAATCACTCTTTTACTGTTTTTCTACACTCCGTTTCTTCGACATTCTATTCTAAATCATCACGACTAAACATTCCCAACAAAAGTTTCGAGAAACATCGACCGTGACACGATTTTTTTTGCACGTACTTCTAACTAACCAGGTTAGGGAATCGATTTAAAGCACTCTTTTACTGTTTTATGCACTCCATTTCTTCAAAATTCTATTCTAAATCATTAGTCCCGATCACTCCGAGCAGGAATTTCGAAAAACGCCGACCGCTACTCAGTTTTTTTATCACGTGGTTCAAACTTCCTGGATTAGGGTTCACAAATTAGGGTTTCGATTTTAAGTACTATTTTTCTACACTCCGTTTCTTTGACATTCTATTCTAAATCATCAAGACTAAACTAAACATTCCCAACAAAAGTTTCGAGAAACGTCGACCGTGACACAGTTTTTTTAGCACGTACTTCAAAGTAACCAGGTTAGGGAATCGATTTAAAGCACTCTTTTACTGTTTTATGCACTCCATTTCTTCAAAATTCTATTCTAAATCATTATTCCCGATCACTCCGAGCAGGAATTTCGAAAAACGCCGACCGCTACTCAGTTTTTTTATCACGTGGTTCAAACTTCCTGGATTAGGGTTCACAAATTAGGGTTTCGATTTTAAGTACTATTTTTCTACACTCCGTTTCTTTGACATTCTATTCTAAATCATCAAGACTAAACTAAACATTCCCAACAAAAGTTTCGAGAAACGTCGACCGTGACACAGTTTTTTTAGCACGTACTTCAAAGTAACCAGGTTAGGGAATCGATTTAAAGCACTCTTTTACTGTTTTATGCACTCCATTTCTTCAAAATTCTATTCTAAATCATTATTCCCGATCACTCCGAGCAGGAATTTCGAAAAACGCCGACCGCTACTCAGTTTTTTTATCACGTGGTTCAAACTTCCTGGATTAGGGTTCACAAATTAGGGTTTCGATTTTAAGTACTATTTTTCTACACTCCGTTTCTTTGACATTCTATTCTAAATCATCAAGACTAAACTAAACATTCCCAACAAAAGTTTCGAGAAACGTCGACCGTGACACAGTTTTTTTAGCACGTACTTCAAAGTAACCAGGTTAGGGAATCGATTTAAAGCACTCTTTTACTGTTTTATGCACTCCATTTCTTCAAAATTCTATTCTAAATCATTATTCCCGATCACTCCGAGCAGGAATTTCGAAAAACGCCGACCGCTACTCAGTTTTTTTATCACGTGGTTCAAACTTCCTGGATTAGGGTTCACAAATTAGGGTTTCGATTTTAAGTACTATTTTTCTACACTCCGTTTCTTTGACATTCTATTCTAAATCATCAAGACTAAACTAAACATTCCCAACAAAAGTTTCGAGAAACGTCGACCGTGACACAGTTTTTTTAGCACGTACTTCAAAGTAACCAGGTTAGGGAATCGATTTAAAGCACTCTTTTACTGTTTTATGCACTCCATTTCTTCAAAATTCTATTCTAAATCATTATTCCCGATCACTCCGAGCAGGAATTTCGAAAAACGCCGACCGCTACTCAGTTTTTTTATCACGTGGTTCAAACTTCCTGGATTAGGGTTCACAAATTAGGGTTTCGATTTTAAGTACTATTTTTCTACACTCCGTTTCTTTGACATTCTATTCTAAATCATCAAGACTAAACTAAACATTCCCAACAAAAGTTTCGAGAAACGTCGACCGTGACACAGTTTTTTTAGCACGTACTTCAAAGTAACCAGGTTAGGGAATCGATTTAAAGCACTCTTTTACTGTTTTATGCACTCCATTTCTTCAAAATTCTATTCTAAATCATTATTCCCGATCACTCCGAGCAGGAATTTCGAAAAACGCCGACCGCTACTCAGTTTTTTTATCACGTGGTTCAAACTTCCTGGATTAGGGTTCACAAATTAGGGTTTCGATTTTAAGTACTATTTTTCTACACTCCGTTTCTTTGACATTCTATTCTAAATCATCAAGACTAAACTAAACATTCCCAACAAAAGTTTCGAGAAACGTCGACCGTGACACAGTTTTTTTAGCACGTACTTCAAAGTAACCAGGTTAGGGAATCGATTTAAAGCACTCTTTTACTGTTTTATGCACTCCATTTCTTCAAAATTCTATTCTAAATCATTATTCCCGATCACTCCGAGCAGGAATTTCGAAAAACGCCGACCGCTACTTAGTTTATTTATCATGTGGTTCAAATGTCCAGGATTAGTGTTCACAAATTAGGGCTTCGATTTTAAGCACTTTTTTATTGTTTTTCTACACTCCGTTTCTTCGACATTCTATTCTAAATCATCAAGACTAAACATTCCCAACAAAAGTTTCGAGAAACGTCGACCATGACACGGTTTTTTTAGCACGTACTTCTAACTAACCAGGTTAGGGAATCGATTAAAAGTACTCTTTTGTTGTTTTATGCACTCTATTTCTCCCAAATTCTATTCTAAATCATTATTCCCGATCACTCTGAGTAGGAATATCGAAAAAAACCCGACTGCTACTCAGTTTTTTTATCACGTGGTTCGAACGTCCTGGATTAGGGTTCACAAATTAGGGCTTCGATTCTAAGCACTCTTTTACTATTTTTCTACACTCCGTTTCTTCGAAATTCTATTCTAAATCATCAAGGCTAAACATTCCCAACAAAAGTTTGGAAAAAACGCCGACTGCTACTCAGTTTTTTTATCACGTGGTTCGAACGTCTTGGATTAGGGTTCACAAATTAGGGCTTCGATTTTAAGCACTCTTTTATTGTTTTTCTACACTCCGTTTCTTCGACATTCTATTCTAAATCATCAAGACTAAACATTCCCAACAAAAGTTTCGAGAAACGTCGACCGTGACACGGTTTTTTTAGCACGTAATTCTAACTAACCAGGTTAGGGAATCAATATAAAACACTCTTTGACTATTTTATGCACTCCATTTCCTACAAATTCTATTCTAAATCATTATGCTCGATCACTCCGAGCAGGAGTTTCGAAAAACGTCGACCGCTTTTCAATTTTTTTATCACGTGGTTCGAACGTCTTGGATTAGGGTTCACAAATTAGGGCTTCGATTTTAAGCACTCTTTTACTATTTTTCTACACTCCGTTTCTTCGACATTCTATTCTAAATAAACAAGACTAAACATTCCCAACAAAAGTATCTGGAAACGTCCACCGTGGCACGGTTTTTTAGCATGTACTTTTAACTAAACAGGTAAGGGAATCGATTTAAAGCACTCTTTTACTGTTTTATGCACTCCATTTATCCAAATTCTATTCTAAATCATTAGTCCCGATCACTCCGAGCAGGAGTTTCGAAAAACGTCGATCGCTACTCAGTTTTTTTATCACGTGATTCAAACGTGGTGGATTAGGGTTCACAAATTAGGGCTTCGATTCTACGCACTCTTTTACTATTTTTCTACACTCCGTTTCTTCGACATTCTATTCTAAATCATCACGACTAAACATTCCCAACAAAAGTTTCGAGAAACGTTGACCGTGACACGGTTTTTTTAGCACGTCCTTCTAACTAACCAGGTTAGGGAATCGATTTAAAGCACTCTTTTACTGTTTTTCTACACTCCCTTTCTTCGACATTCTATTCTAAATCATCAAGACTAAACATTCCCAACAAAAGTTTCGAGAAACGTTGACCGTGACACGGTTTTCTTAGCACGTACTTCTAACTAACCAGGTTAGGGAATCGATTTAAAGCACTCTTTTACTGTTTTATGCACTCCATTTCCTACAAATTCTATTCTAAATAATTATGCCCGATCACTCCAAGCAGGAGTTTCGGAAAACGTCGATCGCTACTCAGTTTTTTTATCACGTGAGTCAAACGTGGTGGATTAGGGTTCACAAATTAGGGCTTCGATTTTAAGCACTCTTTTACTATTTTTATACACTATGTTTCTTCGATATTCTATTCTAAATCATCAAGACTAAACATTCCCAACAAAAGTTTCGAGAAACGTTGACCGTGACACGGTTTTTTTAGCACGTACTTCTAACTAACCAGGTTAGGGAATCGATTTAAAGCACTCTTTTACTGTTTTATGCACTCCATTTCCTACAAATTCTATTCTAAATCATTATGCCCGATCACTCCGAGCAGGAGTTTCGAAAAACGTCGATCGCTACTCAGTTTTTTTATCACGTGATTCAAACGTGGTGGATTAGGGTTCACAAATTAGGGCTTCGATTTTAAGCACTCTATTACTATTTTTATACACTATGTTTCTTCGATATTCTATTCTAAATCATCAAGACTAAACATTCCCAACAAAAGTTACGAGAAACGTTGACCGTGACACGGTTTTTTTAGCACGTACTTCTAACTAACCAAGTTAGGGAATCGATTTAAAGCACTCTTTTACTGTTTTATGCACTCCATTTCTTCCAAATTCTATTCTAAATCATTATTCCCGATCACTCTGAGCAGGAATTTCGAAAAACGCCGACCGCTACTCTGTTTATTTATCATGTGGTTCAAATGTCCTGGATTAGGTTCACAAATTAGGGCTTCGATTTGAAGCACTCTTTTATTGTTTTTCTACACTCCGTTTCTTCGACATTCTATTCTAAATCATCAAGACTAAAAGCACTCTTTTATTGTTTTTCTACACTCCGTTTCTTCGACATTCTATTCTAAATCATCAAGACTAACATTCCCAACAAAAGTTTCGAGAAACGTTGACCGTGACACGGTTTTTTTAGCACGTACTTCTAACTAACCAGGTTAGGGAATCGATTTAAAGCACTCTTTTACTGTTTTATGCACTCCATTTCCTACAAATTCTATTCTAAATCATTATGCCCGATCACTCCGAGCAGGAGTTTCGAAAAACGTCGACCGCTTTTCAGTTTTTTTATCACGTGGTTCGAACGTCTTGGATTAGGGTTCACAAATTAGGATTTCGATTTTAAGCACTCTTTTACTATTTTTCTACACTCCGTTTCTTCGACATTCTATTCTAAATAAACAAGACTAAACATTCCCAACAAAAGTATCTGGAAACGTCCACCGTGGCACGGTTTTTTAGCACGTACTTTTAAATAAACAAGTAAGGGAATCGATTTAAAGCACTCTTTTACTGTTTTATGCACTCCATTTCTTCCAAATTCTATTCTAAATCATTAGTCCCGATCACTCCGAGCAGGAGTTTCGAAAAACGTCGATCGCTACTCAATTTTTTTATCACGTGGTTCAAACGTGGTGGATTAGGGTTCACAAATTAGGGCTTCGATTTTAATCACTCTTTTACTGTTTTTCTACACTCCGTTTCTTCGACATTCTATTCTAAATCATCACGACTAAACATTCCCAACAAAAGTTTCGAGAAACGTCGACCGTGACACGGTTTTTTTAGCACGTACTTCTAACTAACCAGGTTAGGGAATCGATTTAAAGCACTCTTTTACTATTTTATGCACTCCATTTCTTCAAAATTCTATTCTAAATCATTAGTCCCCATCACTCCGAGCAGGAATTTCGAAAAACGCCGACCGCTACTTAGTTTATTTATCATGTGGTTCAAATGTCCCTCCGAGCAGGAATTTCGAAAAACGCCGACCGCTACTTAGTTTATTTATCATGTGGTTCAAATGTCCTGGATTAGTGTTCACAAATTAGGGCTTCGATTTTAAGCACTTTTTTATTGTTTTTCTACACTCCATTTCTTCGACATTCTATTCTAAATCATCAAGACTAAACATTCCCAACAAAAGTTTCGAGAAACGTCGACCATGACACGGTTTTTTTAGCACGTACTTCTAACTAACCAGGTTAGGGAATCGATTAAAAGTACTCTTTTGTTGTTTTATGCACTCTATTTCTCCCAAATTCTATTCTAAATCATTATTCCCGATCACTCTGAGTAGGAATATCGAAAAAAACCCGACTGCTACTCAGTTTTTTTATCACCTGGTTCGAACGTCCTGGATTAGGGTTCACAAATTAGGGCTTCGATTCTAAGCACTCTTTTACTATTTTTCTACACTCCGTTTCTTCGACATTCTATTCTAAATCATCAAGGCTAAACATTCCCAACAAAAGTTTGGAAAAAACGCCGACTGCTACTCAGTTTTTTTATCACGTGGTTCGAACGTCTTGGATTAGGGTTCACAAATTAGGGCTTCGATTTTAAGCACTCTTTTATTGTTTTTCTACACTCCGTTTCTTCGACATTCTATTCTAAATCATCAAGCCTAAACATTCCCAACAAAAGTTTCGAGAAACGTTGACCGTGACACGGTTTTTTTAGCACGTACTTCTAACTAACCAGGTTAGGGAATCGATTTAAAGCACTCTTTTACTGTTTTATGCACTCCATTTCCTACAAATTCTATTCTAAATCATTATGCCCGATCACTCCGAGCAGGAGTTTCGAAAAACGTCGATCGCTACTCAGTTTTTTTATCACGTGATTCAAACGTGGTGGATTAGGGTTCACAAATTAGGGCTTCGATTTTAATCACTCTTTTACTGTTTTTCTACACTCCGTTTCTTCGACATTCTATTCTAAATCATCACGGCTAAACATTCCCAACAAAAGTTTCGAGAAACGTCGACCGTGACACGGTTTTTTTAGCACGTAATTCTAACTAACCAGGTTAGGGAATCAATTTAAAACACTCTTTGACTATTTTATGCACTCCATTTCCTACAAATTCTATTCTAAATCATTATGCTCGATCACTCCGAGCAGAAGTTTCGAAAAACGTCGACCGCTTTTCAATTTTTTTATCACGTGGTTCGAACGTCTTGGATTAGGGTTCACAAATTAGGGCTTCGATTTTAAGCACTCTTTTACTATTTTTCTACACTCCGTTTCTTCGACATTCTATTCTAAATAAACAAGACTAAACATTCCCAACAAAAGTATCTGGAAACGTCCACCGTGGCACGGTTTTTTAGCACGTACTTTTAACTAAACAGGTAAGGGAATCGATTTAAAGCACTCTTTTACTGTTTTATGCACTCCATTTATCCAAATTCTATTCTAAATCATTAGTCCCGATCACTCCGAGCAGGAGTTTCGAAAAACGTCGATCGCTACTCAATTTTTTTATCACGTGGTTCAAACGTGGTGGATTAGGGTTCACAAATTAGGGCTTCGATTTTAATCACTCTTTTACTTTTTTTCTACACTCCGTTTCTTCGACATTCTATTCTAAATCATCAAGACTAAACATTCCCAACAAAAGTTTCGAGAAACGTCGACCGTGACACGATTTTTTTAGCACGTACTTCTAACTAACCAGGTTAGGGAATCGATTTAAAGCACTCTTTTACTGTTTTATGCACTCCATTTCTTCAAAATTCTATTCTAAATCATTAGTCCCGATCACTCTGAGCAGGAATTTCGAAAAACGCCGACCGCTACTCAGTTTATTTATCATGTGGTTCAAATGTCCTGGATTAGTGTTCACAAATTAGGGCTTCGATTTTAAGCACTTTTTTATTGTTTTTCTACACTCCGTTTCTTCGACATTCTATTCTAAATCATCAAGACTAAACATTCCCAACAAAAGTTTCGAGAAACGTCGACCATGACACGGTTTTTTTAGCACGTACTTCTAACTAACCAGGTTAGGGAATCGATTAAAAGTACTCTTTTGTTGTTTTTTGCACTCTATTTCTCCCAAATTCTATTCTAAATCATTATTCCCGATCACTCTGAGTAGGAATATCGAAAAAAAACCGACTGCTACTCAGTTTTTTTATCACGTGGTTCGAACGTCCTGGATTAGGGTTCACAAATTAGGGCTTCGATTCTACGCACTCTTTTACTATTTTTCTACACTCCGTTTCTTCGACATTCTATTCTAAATCATCAAGGCTAAACATTCCCAACAAAAGTTTGGAAAAAAAGCCGACTGCTACTCAGTTTTTTTATCACGTGGTTCGAACGTCTTGGATTAGGGTTCACAAATTAGGGCTTCGATTTTAAACACTCTTTTATTGTTTTTCTACACTCCGTTTCTTCGACATTCTATTCTAAATCATCAAGACTAAACATTCCCAACAAAAGTTTCGAGAAACGTTGACCGTGACACGGTTTTTTTAGCACGTACTTCTAACTAACCAGGTTAGGGAATCGATTTAAAGCACTCTTTTTCTGTTTTATGCACTCCATTTCCTACAAATTCTATTCTAAATCATTATGCCCGATCACTCCGAGCAGGAGTTTCGAAAAACGTCGATCGCTACTCAGTTTTTTTATCACGTGGTTCAAACGTGGTGGATTAGGGTTCACAAATTAGGGCTTCGATTTTAATCACTCTTTTACTGTTTTTCTACACTCCATTTCTTCGACATTTTAATCTAAATCATCAAGACTAAACATTCCCAACAAAAGTTTCGAGAAACGTCGACCGTGACACGGTTTTTTTAGCAAGTACTTCTAACTAACCAGGTTAAGGAATTGATTTAAAGCACTCTTTTACTGTATTATGCACTCCATTTGTTCCAAATTCTATTCTAAATCATTATTCCCCATCACTCTGAGTAGGAATATTGAAAAAACGCCGACTGCTACACAGTTTTTTTATCACGTGGTTCGAACGTNTCGTCGACATTCTATTCTAAATTATCTAAACTAAACATTCCCAACAAAAGTTTCGAGAAACGTCGACCGTGACACGGTTTTTTTAGCAAGTACTTCTAACTAACCAGGTTAAGGAATTGATTTAAAGCACTCTTTTACTGTATTATGCACTCCATTTGTTCCAAATTCTATTCTAAATCATTATTCCCCATCACTCTGAGTAGGAATATTGAAAAAACGCCGACTGCTACACAGTTTTTTTATCACGTGGTTCGAACGTCCTGGATTAGGGTTCACAAATTAGGGCATCGATTTTAAGAACTCTTTTACTATTTTTCTACACTCCGTTTCGTCGACATTCTATTCTAAATTATCAAGACTAAACATTCCCAACAAAAGTTTCGAGAAACGTCGACCGTGACACGGTTTTTTTAGCACGTACTTCTAACTAACCAGGTTAGGGAATCGATTTAAAGCACTCTTTTACTGTTTTATGCACTCCATTTCTTCCAAATTCTATTCTAAATCATTATTCCCGATCACTCTGAGTAGGAATATCGAAAAAACGCCGACTGCTACTCAGTTTTTTTATCATGTGGTTCGAACGTCCTAGATTAGGGTTCACAAATTAGGGCTTCGATTTTAAGAACTCTTTACTATTTTTCTACACTCCGTTTCTTCGACAGTCTATTCTAAATCATCAAGACTAAACATTCCCAACAAAATGTTCAAGAAATGTCGACCGTGACACGGTTTTTTTAGCACGTACTTCTAACTAACCAGGTTTGGGAATCAATTTAAAGCACTCTTTTACTGTTTTATGCACACCATTTCCTACAAATTCTATTCTAAATCATTATGCCTGATCACTCCGAGAAAAAATTTCGAAAAACGCCGACTGCTACTCAGTTTTTTTATCACGTGAGTCGAACGTCCTGGAATAGGGTTCACAAATTGGAGCTTCGATTTTAAGCACTCTTTTATTGTTTTTCTACACTCCGTTTCTTCGACATTCTATTCTAAATCATCAAGACTACACATTCCCAACAAAAGTTTCGAGAAACGTCGACCGTGACACGGTTTTTTTAGCACGAACTTCTGACTAACCAGGTTAGGGAATCGATTTAAAGCACTCTTTTACTGTTTTATGCACTCCATTTCCTACAAATTCTATTCTAAATCATTATGCCCGATCACTTCGAGCAGGAGTTTCGAAAAACGTCGATCGCTACTCAGTTTTTTTATCACGTGGTTCAAACGTGGTGGATTAGGGTTCACAAATTAGGGCTTCGATTTTAATCACTCTTTTATTGTTTTTCTACACTCCGTTTCTTCGACATTCTATTCTAAATCATCAAGACTAAACATTCCCAACAAAAGTTTCGAGAAACGTCGACCGTGACACGGTTTTTTTAGCACGTAATTCTAACTAACCAGGTTAGGGAATCAATTTAAAGCACTCTTTTACTCTTTTATGCACTCCATTTCCTACAAATTCTATTCTAAATCATTATGCCCGATAACTCCGAGCAGGAGTTTCGAAAAACGTCGATCGCTACTCAGTTTTTTTATCACGTGGTTCAAACGTGGTGGATTAGGGTTCACAAATTAGGGCTTCGATTTTAATCACTCTTTTACTGTTTTTCTACACTCCATTTCTTCGACATTCTAATCTAAATCATCAAGACTAAACATTCCCAACAAAAGTTTCGAGAAACGTCGACCGTGACACGGTTTTTTTAGCAAGTACTTCTAACTAACCAGGTTAACGAATCGATTTGGAGCACTCTTTTACTGTTTTATGCACTCCATTTGTTCCAAATTCTATTCTAAATCATTATTCCCGATCACTCTGAGTAGGAATATCGAAAAAACGCCGACTGCTACACAGTTTTTTTATCACGTGGTTCGAACGTCCTGGATTAGGGTTCACAAATTAGGGCATCGATTTTAAGAACTCTTTTACTATTTTTCTACACTTCGTTTCGTCGACATTCTATTCTAAAAAATCAAGACTAAACATTCCCAACAAAAGTTTCGAGAAACGTCGACCGTGACACGGTTTTTTTAGCACGTACTTTTAACTAACCAGGTTAGGGAATCGATTTAAAGCACTCTTTTACTGTTTTATGCCCTTCATTTCTTCCAAATTCTATTCTAAATCATTATTCCCGATCACTCTGAGTAGGAATATCGAAAAAACGCCGACTGCTACTCAGTTTTTTTATCATGTGGTTCGAACGTCCTAGATTAGGGTTCACAAATTAGGGCTTCGATTTTAAGAACTCTTTACTATTTTTCTACACTCCGTTTCTTCGACATTCTATTCTAAATCATCAAGACTAAACATTCCCAACAAAAGTTTCAAGAAATGTCGACCGTGACACGGTTTTTTTAGCACGTACTTCTAACTAACCAGGTTAGGGAATCAATTTAAAGCACTCTTTTACTTTTTTATGCACACCATTTCCTACAAATTCTATTCTAAATCATTATGCCTGATCACTCCGAGCAGAAATTTCAAAAAACGCCGACTGCTACTCAGTTTTTTTATCACGTGAGTCGAACGTCCTAGAATAGGGTTCACAAATTAGAGCTTCGATTTTAAGCACTCTTTTATTGTTTTTCTACACTCCGTTTCTTTGACATTCTATTCTAAATCATCAAGACTAAACATTCCCAACAAAAGTTTCGAGAAACGTCGACCGTGACACGGTTTTCTTAGCACGTACTTCTAACTAACCAGGTTAAGGAATCGATTTAAAGCACTTTTTTACTGTTTTATGCACTCCATTTCTTCCAAATTCTATTCTAAATCATTATTCCCGATCACTCTGAGTAGGAATATCGAAAAAACGCCGACTGCTACACAGTTTTTTTATCACGTGGTTCGAACGTCCTGGATTAGGGTTCACAAATTAGGGCATCGATTTTAAGAACTCTTTTACTATTTTTCTACACTCCGTTTCGTCGACATTCTATTCTAAATCATCAAGACTAAACATTCCCAACAAAAGTTTCGAGAAACGTCGACCGTGACACGGTTTTTTTATCAAGTACTTCTAACTAACCAGGTTAGGGAATCGATTTAAAGCACTCTTTTACTGTTTTATGCACTCCATTTCCTACAAATTCTATTCTAAATCATTATGCCTGATCACTCCGAGCAGAAATTTCGAAAAACGCCGACTGCTACTCAGTTTTTTTATCACGTGAGTCGAACGTCCTGGAATAGGGTTCACAAATTAGAGCTTCGATTTTAAGCACTCTTTTATTGTTTTTCTACACTCCGTTTCTT
>NW_019272230.1:63999-73082 GCF_002738345.1 Cucurbita maxima
TTTTACTGTTTTATGCACTCCATTTCTTCCAAATTCTATTCTAAATCATTATTCCCGATCACTCTGAGTAGGAATATCGAAAAAACGCCGACTGCTACACAGTTTTTTTATCACGTGGTTCGAACGTCCTGGATTAGGGTTCACAAATTAGGGCATCGATTTTAAGAACTCTTTTACTATTTTTCTACACTCCGTTTCGTCGACATTCTATTCTAAATCATCAAGACTAAACATTCCCAACAAAAGTTTCGAGAAACGTTGACCGTGACACGGTTTTTTTAGCACGTACGTCTAACTAACCAGGTTAGGGAATCGATTTACAGCACTCTTTTACTGGTTTATGCACTCCATTTCCTACAAATGCTATTCTAAATCATTATGCTCGATCACTCCGAGCAGGAGTTTCGAAAAACGTCGATCGCTACTCGGTTTTTTTATCACGTGGTTCGAACGTCTTGGATTAGGGTTCACAAATTAGGGCTTCGATTTTAAGCACTCTTTTATTGTTTTTCTACACTCCGTTTCTTCGATATTCTATTCTAAATAAACAAGACTAAACATTCCCAACAAAAGTTTCGAGAAACGTTGACCGTGACACGGTTTTTTTAGCACGTACGTCTAACTAACCAGGTTAGGGAATCGATTTACAGCACTCTTTTACTGGTTTATGCACTCCATTTCCTACAAATTCTATTCTAAATCATTATGCCCGATCACTCCGAGCAGGAGTTTCGAAAAACGTCGATCGCTACTCAGTTTTTTTATCACGTTATTCAAACGTGGTGGATTAGGGTTCACAAATTAGGGCTTCGATTTTAAGCACTCTTTTACTATTTTTCTACACTATGTTTCTTCGATATTCTATTCTAAATCATCAAGACTAAACATTCCCATTTACTATTTTTCTACACTATGTTTCTTCGATATTCTATTCTAAATCATCAAGACTAAACATTCCCATCAAAAGTTTCGAGAAACGTCGACCGTGACACGGTTTTTTTAGCACGTAATTCTAACTAACCAGGTTAGGGAATCAATTTAAAGCACTCTTTTACTCTTTTATGCACTCCATTTCCTACAAATTCTATTCTAAATCATTATGCCCGATCACTCCGAGCAGGAGTTTCGAAAAACGTCGACCGCTACTCGGTTTTTTTATCACGTGGTTCGAACGTCTTGGATTAGGGTTCACAAATTAGGGCTTCGATTTTAAGCACTCTTTTACTATTTTTCTACACTCCGTTTCTTCGACATTCTATTCTAAATAAACAAGACTAAACATTCCCAACAAAAGTTTCGAGAAACGTCAACCGTGACACGATTTTTTTAGCACGTACTTCTAACTAACCAGGTTAGGGAATCGATTTAAAGCACTCTTTTACTGTTTTATGCACTCCATTTCCTACAAATTCTATTCTAAATCATTATGCCCGATCACTCCGAGCAGGAGTTTCGAAAAACGTCGATCGCTACTCAGTTTTTTTATCACGTGGTTGATTAGGGTTGACAAATTAGGGCTTCGATTTTAATCACTCTTTGACTATTTTTCTACACTCCGTTTCATCGACATTCTATTCTAAATCATCAAGACTAAACATTCCCAACAAAAATTTCGAGAAACGTCGACCGTGACACGGTTTTTATAGCACGTACTTCTAACTAACCAAGTTAGGGAATCGATTTAAAGCACTCTTTTACTGTTTTATGCACTCCATTTCCTACAAATTCTATTCTAAATCATTATTCCCGATCACTCTGAGTAGGAATATCGAAAAAACGCCGACTGCTACTCAATTTTTTTCCCTCGTGGTTCGAACATCCTAGATTAGGGTTCACAAATTAGGGCTTCCATTTTAATCACTCTTTTACTATTTTTCTACACTCCGTTTCTTCGACATTCTATTCTAAATCATCAAGACTAAACATTCCCAACAAAAGTTTCGAGAAACGTCGACCGTGACACGGTTTTTTTAGCACGTACTTCTAACTAACCAGGTTAGCGAATCGATTTAAAGCACTCTTTTACTGTTTTATGCACTCCATTTCTTCCAAATTCTATTCTAAATCATTATTCCCGATCACTCTGAGTAGAAATATCGAAAAAACGCCGACTGCTACTCAGTTTTTTTATCACGTGGTTCAAACGTGGTGGATTAGGGATCACAAATTAGGGATTCGATTTTAAGAACTCTTTTACTGTTTTTCTACACTCCGTTTCTTCGACATTCTAATCTAAATCATCAAGACTAAACATTCCCAACAAAAGTTTCGATAAACGTCGACCGTGACACGGTTTTTTTAGCACGTACTTCTAACTAACCAGGTTAGGGAATCAATTTAAAGCACTCTTTTACTTTTTTATGCACACCATTTCCTACAAATTCTATTCTAAATCATTATGCCGGATCACTCCGAGCAGAAATTTCGAAAAACGCCGACTGCTACTCAGTTTTTTTATCACGTGAGTCGAACGTCCTGGAATAGGGTTCACAAATTAGGGCTTTGATTTTAAGCACTCTTTTATTTTTTTTCTACACTCCGTTTCTTCGACATTCTATTCTAAATCATCACGACTAAACATTCCCAACAAAAGTTTCGAGAAACGTCGACCGTGACACGGTTTTTTTAGCACGTACTTCTAACTAACCAGGTTAGGGAATCGATTTAAAGCACTCTTCTACTGTTTTATGCACTCCATTTCCTACAAATTCTATTCTAAATCATTATGCCCGATCACTCCGAGCAGGAGTTTCGAAAAACGTCGATCGCTACTCCGTTTTTTTATCACGTGATTCGAACGTGGTGGATTAGGGTTCACAAATTAGGGCTTCGATTTTAATCACTCTTTTACTGTTTTTCTACACTCCGTTTCTTCGACATTCTATTCTAAATCATCAAGACTAAACATTCCCAACAAAAGTTTCGAGAAACGTCGACCGTGACACGGTTTTTTTAGCACGTACTTCTAACTAACCAGGTTAGGGAATCAACTCAAAGCACTCTTTTACTGTTTTATGCACACCATTTCCTACAAATTCTATTCTAAATCATTATTCCCGATCACTCGGAGTAGGAATGTCGAAAAAACGCCGACTGCTACACAGTTTTTTTATCACGTGGTTCGAACGTCCTCAATTAGGGTTCACAAATTAGGGCTTCGATTTTAAGAACTCTTTTACTATTTTTCTACACTCTGTTTCGTCGACATTCTATTCTAAATCATCAAGACTAAAGCTTCCCAACAAAAGTTTCGAGAAACGTCGACCGTGACACGATTTTTTTAGCACGTACTTCTAACTAACCAGGTTAGGGAATCGATTTAAAGCACTCTTTTACTGTTTTATGCACTCCATTTCCTACAAATTCTATTCTAATCATTATTCCCGATCACTCCGAGCAGGAATTTCGAAAAACGCCGACCGCTACTCAGTTTTTTTATCACGTGGTTCAAACTTCCTGGATTAGGGTTCACAAATTAGGGTTTCGATTTTAAGTACTATTTTTCTACACTCCGTTTCTTTGACATTCTATTCTAAATCATCAAGACTAAACTAAACATTCCCAACAAAAGTTTCGAGAAACGTCGACCGTGACACAGTTTTTTTAGCACGTACTTCAAAGTAACCAGGTTAGGGAATCGATTTAANAATGTCCTGGATTAGGGTTCACAAATTAGGGCTTCGATTAGAAGCACTCTTTTATTGTTTTTCTACACTATGTTTCTTCGATATTCTATTCTAAATCATCACAACTAAACATTCCCAACAAAAGTTTCGAGAAACGTCGACCGTGACACGGTTTTTTTAGCACGTACTTCTAACTAACCAGGTAAGGGAATCGATTTAAAGCACTCTTTTACTGTTTTATGCACTCCATTTCTTCCAAATTCTATTCTAAATCATTATTCCCGATCACTCCGAGCAGGAATTTCGAAAAACGCCGACCGCTACTCTGTTTATTTATCATGTGGTTCAAATGTCCTGGATTAGGGTTCACAAATTAGGGCTTCGATTAGAAGCACTCTTTTATTGTTTTTCTACACTCTCTTTCTTCGACATTCTATTCTAAATCATCAAAGACTAAACATTCCCAACAAAAGTTTCGAGAAACGTCGACCGTGACACGGTTTTCTTAGCACGTACTTCTAACTAACCAGGTTAGGGAATCGATTTAAAGCACTCTTTTACTGTTTTATGCACTCCATTTCTTCCAAATTCTATTCTAAATCATTATTCCTGATCACTCTGAGTAGGAATATCGAAAAAACGCCGACTTTTACTCAATTTTTTTATCACGTGGTTCGAACGTCCTAGATTAGGGTTCACACATTAGGGCTTCGATTTTAAGAACTCTTTTACTATTTTTCTACACTCCGTTTCTTCGACATTCTATTCTAAATCATCAAGACTAAACATTCCCAACAAAAGTTTCGAGAAACGTCGACTGTGACACGGTTTTTTTAGCACGTACTTCTAACTAACCAGGTTAGGGAATCGATTTAAAGCACTCTTTTACTGTTTTATGCACTCCATTTCTTCCAAATTCTATTCTAAATCATTATTCCCGATCACTCTGAGTAGGAATATCAAAAAACGCCGACTGCTACACAGTTTTTTTATCACGTGGTTCAAACGTGGTGGATTAGGGATCACAAATTAGGGATTCGATTTTAAGAACTCTTTTACTGTTTTTCTACACTCCGTTTCTTCGACATTCTAATCTAAATCATCAAGACTAAACATTCCCAACAAAAGTTTCGANGCACTCTTTTACTGTTTTATGCACTCCATTTCCTACAAATTCTATTCTAATCATTATGCCCGATCACTCCGAGCAGGAGTTTCAAAAAACATCGACCGCTACTTAGTTTTTTTATCACGTGGTTCAAACGTGGTGGATTAGGGATCACAAATTAGGGATTCGATTTTAAGAACTCTTTTACTGTTTTTCTACACTCCGTTTCTTCGACATTCTAATCTAAATCATCAAGACTAAACATTCCCAACAAAAGTTTCGATAAACGTCGACCGTGACACGGTTTTTTTAGCACGTACTTCTAACTAACCAGGTTAGGGAATCAATTTAAAGCACTCTTTTACTGTTTTATGCACACCATTTCCTACAAATTCTATTCTAAATCATTATGCCGGATCACTCCGAGCAGAAATTTCAAAAAATGCCGACTGCTACTCAGTTTTTTTATCACGCGAGTCGAACGTCCTGGAATAGGGTTCACAAATTAGGGTTTCGATTTTAAGCACTCTTTTATTTTTTTTCTACACTCCGTTTCTTCGACATTCTATTCTAAATCATCAAGACTAAAAATTCCCAACAAAAGTTTCGAGAAACGTCGACCGTGACACGGTTTTTTTAGCACGNCAAATTCTATTCTAAATCATTATGCCGGATCACTCCGAGCAGAAATTTCGAAAAACGCCGACTGCTACTCAGTTTTTTTGTCACGTGAGTCGAACGTCCTGGAATAGGGTTCACAAATTAGGGCTTCGATTTTAAGCACTCTTTTATTTTTTTTCTACACTCCGTTTCTTTGACATTCTATTCTAAATCATCACGACTAAACATTCCCAACAAAAGTTTCGAGAAACGTCGACCGTGACACTGTTTTTTTAGCACTTCTAACTAACCAGGTTAGGGAATCGATTTAAAGCACTCTTCTACTGTTTTATGCACTCCATTTCCTACAAATTCTATTCTAAATCATTATGCCCGATCACTCCGAGCAGGAGTTTCGAAAAACGTCGATTGCTACTCCGTTTTTTTATCACGTGATTCGAACGTGGTGGATTAGGGTTCACAAATTAGGGCTTCGATTTTAATCACTCTTTTACTGTTTTTCTACACTTCGTTTCTTCGACATTCTATTCTAAATCATCAAGACTAAACATTCCCAACAAAAGTTTCGAGAAACGTCGACCGTGACACGGTTTTTTTAGCACGTACTTCTAACTAACCAGGTTAGGGAATCAATTTAAAGTCCTCTTTTACTGTTTTATGCACTCCATTTCCTACAAATTCTATTCTAAATCATTATGCCCGATCACTCCGAGCAGGAGTTTCGAAAAACGTCGATCGGTACTCAGTTTTTTTATCACGTGGTTCAAACGTGGTGGATTAGGGTTCACAAATTAGGGCTTCGATTTTAATCACTCTTTTACTGTTTTTCTACACTCCGTTTCTTCGACATTCTATTCTAAATCATCAAGACTAAACTAAACATTCCCAATAAAAGTTTCGAGAAACGTCGACCGTGACACGGTTTTTTTAGCACGTACGTCTAACTAACCAGGTTAGGGAATCGATTTACAGCACTCTTTTACTGTTTTATGCACTCCATTTCCTACAAATTCTATTNTTTCTTCGACATTCTATTCTAAATCATCAAGACTAAACATTCCCAACAAAAGTTTCGAGAATCGTCGACCGTGACACGGTTTTTTCAGCACGTACTTCTAACTAACCAGATTAAGGAATCGATTTAAAGCACTCTTTTACTGTTTTATGCACTTCATTTCTTCAAAATTCTCTTCTAACTCATTATTCCCGATCACTCTGAGTAGGAATATCGAAAAAACGCCGACTGCTACTCAGTTTTTTTATCACGTGGTTTGAACGTCCTAGATTAGGGTTCACAAATTAGGGCTTCGATTTTAAGCACTCTTTTACTGTTTTTCTACACTCCGTTTCTTCGACATTCTATTCTAAATCATCACGAATAAACATTCCCGACAAAAGTTTATCTACACTCCGTTTCTTCGACATTCTATTCTAAATCATCACGAATAAACATTCCCGACAAAAGTTTATAGAAACGTCGAACGTGACACGGTTTTTTTGAGCACATACTTCTAACTAACCAGGTTAGGGAATCGATTTAAAGCACTCTTTTACTGTTTTATGCACTCCATTTCCTACAAATTCTATTCTAAATCATTATGCCCGATCACTCCGAGCAGGAGTTTCGAAAAACGTCGATCGCTACTCAGTTTTTTTTTCACGAGGTTCAAACGTGGTGGATTAGGGATCACAAATTAGGGCTTCGATTGTAATAACTCTTTAACAGTTTTTCTACTTTCCGTTTCTTCGACATTCTATTCTAAATCATCACGACTAAACATTCCCAACAAAAGTTTCGAGAAACGTCGACCGTGACACGGTTTTTTTGAGCACATACTTTTANGACCGTGACACGGTTTTTTTAGCACGTACTTCTAACTAACCAGGTTAGGGAATCGATTTAAAGCACTCTTTTACTGTTTTATGCAGTCCATTTCTTCCAAATTCTATTCTAAATCATTATTCCCGATCACTCCGAGCAGGAATTTCGAAAAATGCCGACCGCTACTCTGTTTATTTATCATGTGGTTCAAATGTCCTGGATTAGGGTTCACAAATTAGGGCTTCGATTTTAAGCACTCTTTTATTGTTTTTCTACTTTCCGTTTCTTCGACATTCTATTCTAAATCATCACGACTAAACATTCCCAACAAAAGTTTCGAGAAACGTCGACCGTGACACGGTTTTTTTGAGCACATACTTTTAACTAACCAGGTTAGGGAATCGATTTAAAGTACTCTTTTACTGTTTTATGCACTCCATTTCCTACAAATTCTATTCTAAATCATTATGCCCGATCACTCCGAGCAGGAGTTTCGAAAAACGTCGATTGGTACTCAGTTTTTTTATCACGTGGTTCAAACGTGGTGGATTAGGGATCACAAATTAGGGATTCGATTTTATTCACTCTTTTACTGTTTTTCTACACTCCGTTTCTTCGACATTCAATTCTAAATCATCCAGACTAAACATTCCCTACAAAAGTTTCGAGAAACGTCGACCGTGACACGGTTTTTTTAGCACGTACTTCTAACTAACCAGGTTAGGGAATCAATTTAAAGCGTCGACCGTGACACGGTTTTTTTAGCACGTACTTCTAACTAACCAGGTTAGGGAATCAATTTAAAGTACTCTTTTACTATTTTATGCACACCATTTCCTACAAATTTTATTCTAAATCATTATGCCTGATCACTCCGAGCAGAAATTTCGAAAAACGCCGACTGCTACTCAGTTTTTTTATAACGTGAGTCGAACGTCCTGGAATAGGGTTCTCAAATTAGGGCTATGATTTTAAGCACTCTTTTATTGTTTTTCTACTTTCCGTTTCTTCGACATTCTATTCTAAATTATCACGACTAAACATTCCCAACAAAAGTTTCGAGAAACGTCGACCGTGACACGGTTTTTTTAGCACGTAATTCTAACTAACCAGGTTATCGAATCGATTTAAAGCACTCTTTTACTGTTTTATGCACTCCATTTCCTACAAATTCTATTCTATATCATTATGCCCGATCACTCCGAGCAGGAGTTTCGAAAAACATCGACCGCTACTTAGTTTTTTTATCACGTGGTTCAAACGTGGTGGATTAGGGATCACAAATTAGGGATTCGATTTTAATCACTCTTTTACTGTTTTTCTACACTCCATTTCTTCGACATTCTATTCTAAATCATCCAGACTAAACATTCCCTATAAAAGTTTCGAGAAACGTCGACCGTGACACGGTTTTTTTAGCACGTACTTCTAACTAACCAGGTTAGGGAATCAATTTAAAGCACTCTTTTACTGTTTTATGCACACAATTTCCTACAAATTCTATTCGGTTAGGGAATCAATTTAAAGCACTCTTTTACTGTTTTATGCACACAATTTCCTACAAATTCTATTCTAAATCATTATGCCTGATCATTCCGAGCAGAAATTTCGAAAAACGCCGACTGCTACTCAATTTTTTTATCACGTGAGTCGAACGTCCTGGAATAGGGTTCACAAATTAGGGCTTTGATTTTAAGCACTCTTTTATTGTTTTTCTACTTTCCGTTTCTTCGACATTCTATTCTAAATCATCACGACTAAACATTCCCAACAAAAGTTTTGAGAAACGTCGACCGTGACACGGTTTTTTTGAGCACATACTTCTAACTAACCAGGTTAGGGAATCGATTTAAAGTACTCTTTTACTATTTTATGCACTCCATTTCCTACAAATTCTATTCTAAAT
>NW_019272230.1:73126-82239 GCF_002738345.1 Cucurbita maxima
TGGCTTCGATTTTAATCACTCTTTTACTGTTTTTCTACACTCCGTTTCTTCGACATTCTGTTCTAAATTATCAAGACTAAGCATTCCCAACAAAAGTTTCGAGAAACGTCGACCTTGACACGGTTTTTTTAGCACGTACTTCTAACTAACCAGGTTAGGGAATCGATTTAAACCACTCTTTTACTGTTTTATGCACTCTATTTCTTACAAATTCTATTCTAAATCATCACGACTAAACATTCCCAACAAAAGTTTCGAGAAACGTCGACCGTGACACGGTTTTTTTAGCACGTACTTCTAACTAACCAGGTTAGGGAATCGATTTAAAGCACTCTTTTACTGTTTTACGCACTCTGTTTCTTCGACATTCTATTTAAATCATCAATACTAAACATTCCCAACAAAAGTTTCGAGAAACGTCGACCGTGACACGGTTTTTTTAGCACGTAATTCTAACTAACCAGGTTATCGAATTGATTTAAAGCACTCTTTTACTGTTTTATGCACTCTATTTCCTACAAATTCTGTTCTAAATCATTATGCCCGATCACTCCGGGCAGGAGTTTCGAAAAACATCGACCGCTACTCAGTTTTTCTATCACGTGGTTCAAACGTGGTGGATTAGGGATCACAAATTAGGGATTCGATTTTAAGCAATCTTTTATTGTTTTTCTGCACTCCGTTTCTTCGACATTCTATTCTAAATCATCACGACTAAACATTCCCAACAAAAGTTTCAGAAACGTCGACCGTGACACGGTTTTTTAGCAAGTACTTCTAACGAACCATGTTAGGGAATCAATTTTAAGCACTCTTTTACAGTTTTATGCACTCCATTTCTCCCAAATTCTTTTCTAAATCATCATTCCCGATCACTCGGAGTAGGAATATCGAAAAAACGCCGACTGCTACTCAGTTTTTTTATCACGTGGTTCGAACGTTCTGGATTAAGGTTCACAAATTAGGGCTTCGATTCTAAACACTCTTTTACTATTCTTCTACACTCTGTTTCTTCGACATTCTATTCTAAATCATCAATACTAAACATTCCCAATAAAAGTTTCAAGAAACGTCGACCGTGACACGGTTTTTTTAGCACGTACGTCTAACTAACCAGGTTAGGGAATCGATTTACAGCACTCTTTTACTGTTTTATGCACTCCATTTCCTACAAATTCTATTCTAAATCATTATGCCCGATCACTCCGAGCAGTTGTGTCGAAAAACGTCGATCGCTACTCAGTTTTTTTATCACGTGGTTCAAACGTGGTGGATTAGGGTTCACAAATTAGGGCTTCGATTTTAATCACTCTTTTACTGTTTTTCTACACTCCGTTTCTTCGACATTCTGTTCTAAATCATTAAGACTAAACATTCCCAACAAAAGTTTCGAGAAACGTCGACCGTGACACGGTTTTTTTAGCACGTACGTCTAACTAACCAGGTTAGGGAATCGATTTACAGCACTCTTTTACTGTTTTATGCACTCCATTTCCTACAAATTCTATTCTAAATCATTATGCCCGAATACTCCGAGCAGGAGTTTCGAAAAACGTCGATCGCTACTCAGTTTTTTTATCACGTGGTTCAAACGTGGTGGATTAGGGTTCACAAATTAGGGCTTCGATTTTAATCACTCTTTTATTGTTTTTCTACACTCCGTTTCTTCGACATTCTATTCTAAATCATCAAGACTAAACATTCCCAACAAAAGTTTCGAGAATCGTCGACCGTGACACGGTTTTTTCAGCACGTACTTCTAACTAACCAGGTTAAGGAATCGATTTAAAGCACTCTTTTACTGTTTTATGCACTTCATTTCTTCAAAATTCTTTTCTAACTCATTATTCCCGATCACTCTGAGTAGGAATATCGAAAAAACGCCGACTGCTACTCAGTTTTTTTATCACGTGGTTTGAACGTCCTAGATTAGGGTTCACAAATTAGGGCTTCGATTTTAAGCACTCTTTTACTGTTTTTCTACACTCCGTTTCTTCGACATTCTATTCTAAATCATCACGAATAAACATTCCCGACAAAAGTTTACAGAAACGTCGAACGTGACACGGTTTTTTTGAGCACATACTTCTAACTAACCAGGTTAGGGAATCGATTTAAAGCACTCTTTTACTGTTTTATGCACTCCATTTCCTACAAATTCTATTCTAAATCATTATGCCCGATCACTCCGAGCAGGAGTTTCGAAAAACGTCGATCGCTACTCAGTTTTTTTTTCACGAGGTTCAAACGTGGTGGATTAGGGATCACAAATTAGGGCTTCGATTGTAATCACTCTTTAACAGTTTTTCTACTTTCCGTTTCTTCGACATTCTATTCTAAATCATCACGACTAAACATTCCCAACAAAAGTTTCGAGAAACGTCGACCGTGACACGGTTTTTTTGAGCACATACTTTTAACTAACCAGGTTAGGGAATCGATTTAAAGTACTCTTTTACTGTTTTATGCACTCCATTTCCTACAAATTCTATTCTAAATCATTATGCCCGATCACTCCGAGCAGGAGTTTCGAAAAACGTCGATTGGTACTCAGTTTTTTTATCACGTGGTTCAAACGTGGTGGATTAGGGATCATAAATTAGGGATTCGATTTTATTCACTCTTTTACTGTTTTTCTACACTCCGTTTCTTCGACATTCTATTCTTAATCATCCAGACTAAACATTCCCTACAAAAGTTTCGAGAAACGTCGACCGTGACACGGTTTTTTTAGCACGTACTTCTAACTAACCAGGTTAGGGAATCAATTTAAAGCACTCTTTTACTGTTTTATGCACACCATTTCCTACAAATTCTATTCTAAATCATTATGCCTGATCACTCCGAGCAGAAATTTTGAAAAACGCCGACTGCTACTCAGTTTTTTTATCACGTGAGTCGAACGTCCTGGAATAGGGTTCAGAAATTAGGGCTTTGATTTTAAGCACTCTTTTATTGTTTTTCTACTTTCCGTTTCTTCGACATTCTATTTAAATCATCACGACTAAACATTCCCAACAAAAGTTTTGAGAAACGTCGACCGTGACACGGTTTTTTTGAGCACATACTTCTAACTAACCAGGTTAGGGAATCGATTTAAAGTACTCTTTTACTATTTTATGCACACCATTTCCTACAAATTCTATTCTAAATCATTATGCCTGATCACTCCGAGCAGAAATTTCGAAAAACGCCGACTGCTACTCAGTTTTTTTATGACGTGAGTCGAACGTCCTGGAATAGGGTTCACAAATTAGGGCTTTGATTTTAAGCACTCTTTTATTGTTTTTCTACTTTCCGTTTCTTCGACATTCTATTCTAAATTATCACGACTAAACATTCCCAACAAAAGTTTCGAGAAACGTCGATCGTGACACGGTTTTTTTAGCACGTAATTCTAACTAACTAGGTTATCGAATCGATTTAAAGCACTCTTTTACTGTTTATGCACTCCATTTCCTACAAATTCTATTCTAAATCATTATGCCCGATCACTCCGAGCAGGAGTTTCGAAAAACATCGACCGCTACTTAGTTTTTTTATCACGTGGTTCAAACGTGGTGGATTAGGGATCACAAATTAGGGATTCGATTTTAATCACTCTTTTACTGTTTTTCTACACTCCATTTCTTCGACATTCTATTCTAAATCATCCAGACTAAACATTCCCTATAAAAGTTTCGAGAAACGTCGACCGTGACACGGTTTTTTTAGCACGTACTCCTAACTAACCAGGTTAGGGAATCGATTTAAACCACTCTTTTACTGTTTTATGCACTCCATTTCTCCCAAATTCTATTCTAAATCATCAAGACTAAACATTCTCAACAAAAGTTTCGAGAAACGTTGACCGTGACACGGTTTTCTTAGCACGTACTTCTAACTAACCAGGTTAGGGAATCGATTTAAACCACTCTTTTACTGTTTTATGCACTCCATTTCTCCCAAATTCTATTCTAAATCATCAAGACTAAACATTCTCAACAAAAGTTTCGAGAAACGTTGACCGTGACACGGTTTTTTTAGCACGTACTTCTAACTAACCAGGTTAGGGAATCGATTTAAACCACTCTTTTACTGTTTTATGCACTCCATTTCTTCCAAATTCTATTCTAAATCATTATTCCCGATCACTCTGAGTAGGAATATCGAAAAAACGCCGACTGCAACTCAGTTTTTTTATCACGTGGTTCGAACGTCCTTGATTAGGGTTCACAAATTAGGGCTTCGATTCTAAGCACTCTTTTACTATTTTTCTACACTCTGTTTCTTCGACATTCTATTTAAATCATCAATACTAAACATTCCCAACAAAAGTTTCGAGAAACGTCGACCGTGACACGGTTTTTTTAGCACGTAATTCTAACTAACCAGGTTATCGAATTGATTTAAAGCACTCTTTTACTGTTTTATGCACTCCATTTCCTACAAATTCTGTTCTAAATCATTATGCCCGATCACTCCGAGCAGGAGTTTCGAAAAACATCGACCGCTACTCAGTTTTTCTATCACGTGGTTCAAACGTGGTGGATTAGGGATCACAAATTAGGGATTCGATTTTAAGCAATCTTTTATTGTTTTTCTACACTCCGTTTCTTCGACATTCTATTCTAAATCATCACGACTAAACATTCCCAACAAAAGTTTCAGAAACGTCGACCGTGACACGGTTTTTTAGCAAGTACTTCTAACGAACCATGTTAGGGAATCAATTTAAAGCACTCTTTTACTGTTTTATGCACTCCATTTCTCCCTAATTCTATTCTAAATCATTATTCCCGATCACTCCGAGCAGGAATATCGAAAAAACGCCGACTACTACTAAGGTTTTTTTATCATGTGGTTCGAACGTCCTCGATTAGGGTTCACAAATTAGGGCTTCGATTTTAAGAACTCTTTTACTATTTTTATACACTCCGTTTCGTCGACATTCTATTCTAAATCATCAAGACTAAACATTCCCAACAAAAGTTTCGAGAAACGTCGACCGTGACACGGTTTTTTTAGCACGTACTTCTAACTAACCATGTTAGGGAATCGATTAAAAGTACTCTTTTGCTGTTTTATGCACTCTATTTCTTCCAAATTCTATTCTAAATCATTATTCCCGATCACTTTGAGTAGGAATATCGAAAAAACGCGGAATGCTACTCAGTTTTTTTATCACGTGGTTCGAACGTCCTGGATTAGGGTTCACAAATTAGGGCTTCGATTCTAAACACTCTTTTACTATTTTTCTACACTCTGTTTCTTCGACATTCTATTCTAAATCATCAATACTAAACATTCCCAACAAAAGTTTTGAGAAACGTCGACCGTGACATGGTTTTTTTAGCACGTAATTCTAACTAACCAGGTTATCGAATCGATTTAAAGCACTCTTTTACTGTTTTATGCACTCCATTTCCTACAAATTCTATTCTAAATCATTATGCCCGATCACTCCGAGCAGGAGTTTCGAAAAACATCGACCGCTACTTAGTTTTTTTTTCACGTGGTTCAAACGTGGTGGATTAGGGATCACAAATTAGGGATTCGATTTTAATCACTCTTTTACTGTTTTTCTACACTCCATTTCTTCGACATTCTATTCTAAATCATCCAGACTAAACATTCCCTACAAAAATTTCGAGAAACGTGGACCGTGACACGGTTTTTTTAGCACGTACTTCTAACTAACCAGGTTAGGGAATCAATTTAAAGCACTCTTTTACTGTTTTATGCACTCCATTTCCTACAAATTCTATTCTAAATCATTATGCCCGATCACTCCGAGCAGGAGTTTCGAAAAACGTCGATCGCTACTCAGTTTTTTTATCACGTGGTTCAAACGTGGTGGATTAGGGTTCACAAATTAGGGCTTCGATTTTAAGCACTCTTTTATTGTTTTTCTACACTCCGTTTCTTCGACATTCTATTCTAAATCATCACGAATAAACATTCCCAACAAAAGTTTCGAGAAACGTCGACCGTGACACGGTTTTTTAGCAAGTACTTCTAACGAANAGGGTTCACAAATTAGGGCTTCGATTTTAAGCACTCTTTTATTGTTTTTCTACACTCCGTTTCTTCGACATTCTATTCTAAATCATCAAGACTAAACATTCCCAACAAAAGCTTCGAGAAACGTTGATCGTGACACGGTTTTTTTAGCACGTACTTCTAACTAACCAGGTTAGGGAATCGATTTAAAGCACTCTTTTACTGTTTTATGCACTCCATTTCCTACAAATTCTATTCTAAATCATTATGCCCGATCACTCCGAGCAGGAGTTTCGAAAAACATCGACCGCTACTCAGTTTTTCTATCACGTGGTTCAAACGTGGTGGATTAGGGAACACAAATTAGGGATTCGATTTTAATCACTCTTTTACTGTTTTTCTACACTCCGTTTCTTGGACATTCTATTCTAAATCATCCAGACTAAACATTCCCAAAAAAAGTTTCGAGAAACGTCGACCGTGACACTGTTTTTTTAGCACGTACTTTTAACTAACCAGGTTAGGGAATCAATTAAAAGCACTCTTTTACTGTTTTATGCACACCATTTCCTACAAATTCTATTCTAAATCATTATGCCTGATCACTCCGAGCAGAAATTTCGAAAAACGCCGACTGCTACTCAGTTTTTTTATCACGTGAGTCGAACGTCCTGGAATAGGGTTCACAAATTAGGGCTTCGATTTTAAGCACTATTTTTCTACACTCCGATTCTTTGACATTCTATTCTAAATCATCAAGACTAAACTAAACATTCCCAACAAAAGTTTCGAGAAACGTCGACCGTGACACGGTTTTTTAGCAAGTACTTCTAACGAACCAGGTTAGGGAATCAATTTAAAGCACTCTTTTACTATTTTATGCACTCCATTTCCTACAAATTCTATTCTAAATCATTATGCCCGATCACTCCGAGCAGGAGTTTCGAAAAACGTCGATCGGTACTCTGTTTTTTTATCACGTGGTTCAAACGTGGTGGATTAGGGTTCAAAAATTAGGGCTTCGATTTTAATCACTCTTTTACTGTTTTTCTACACTCCATTTCTTCGACATTCTATTCTAAATCATTCAGACTAAACATTCCCTACAAAAGTTTCGAGAAACGTCGACCGTGACACNGTCGATCGGTACTCAGTTTTTTTATCACGTGGTTCAAACGTGGTGGATTAGGGTTCACAAATTAGGGCTTCGATTTTAATCACTCTTTTACTGTTTTTCTACACTCCATTTCTTCGACATTCTATTCAAAATCATTCAGACTAAACATTCCCTACAAAAGTTTCGAGAAACGTCGACCGTGACACGGTTTTTTTAGCACGTACTTCTAACTAACCAAGTTTGGGAATCGATTTAAAGCACTCTTTTACTGTTTTATGCATTCCATTTCTACAAAATTGTATTCTTATCATTATTCACGATCACTTCGAGCAGGAATTTCGAAAAAAGTCGATCGCTAATCAGTTTTTTTATCACGTGGTTCAAACGTCATGGATTAAAGTTCACAAATTAGGGCTTCGATTTTAAGCACTCTTTTACTGTTTTTCAACACTCTGTTTCTTTGACATTCTATTATAAATCATCAAGACTAAACATTCCTAACAAAAGTTTCGAGAAACGTCGACCGTGACACGGTTTTTTTAGCACGTACTTCTAACTAACCAGGTTAAGGAATGAATTTAAAGAAATCTTTTACTGTTTTATGCACTCCATTTCCTCCAAATTCTATTCTAAATCATTATGACCGATCACTCCGAGCAGGAGATTCGAAAAACGTCGACCGCTACTCAGTTTTTTTTATCACGTGGTTCAAACGTCCTGGATTAGGGTTTAATAATTAGGGTTTTGATTTTAAGCACTCTTTTACAGTTTCTCTACACTCCGTTTCTTCGACATTCTATTCTAAATCATCAAGACTAAACATTCACAACAAAAGTTTAGAGAAACGTTGATCGTGACACGGTTTTTTTAGCACGTACTTCTAACTAACGAGGTTAAGGAATCGATTTAAAGCACGATTTTACTGTTTTATGCACTCCATTTCTTCAAATTCTATTCTAAATCATTATGCCCGATCACTCCGAGCAGGAGTTTCGAAAAACGTCGATCGGTACTCAGTTTTTTTATCACGTGGTTCAAACGTGGTGGATTAGGGTTCACAAATTAGGGATTCATCGGTACTCAGTTTTTTTATCACGTGGTTCAAACGTGGTGGATTAGGGTTCACAAATTAGGGATTCGATTTTATTCACTCTTTTACTGTTTTTCTACACTCCGTTTCTTCGACATTCTATTCTAAATCATTCAGACTAAACATTCCCTACAAAAGTTTCGAGAAACGTCGACCGTGACACGGTTTTTTTAGCACGTACTTCTAACTAACCAAGTTTGGGAATCGATTTAAAGCACTCTTTTACTGTTTTATGCATTCCATTTCTACAAAATTGTATTCTTATCATTATTCACGATCACTTCGAGCAGGAATTTCGAAAAAAGTCGATCGCTAATCAGTTTTTTTATCACGTGGTTCAAACGTCATGGATTAAAGTTCACAAATTAGGGCTTCGATTTTAAGCACTCTTTTACTGTTTTTCAACACTCTGTTTCTTTGACATTCTATTATAAATCATCAAGACTAAACATTCCTAACAAAAGTTTCGAGAAACGTCGACCGTGACACGGTTTTTTTAGCACGTACTTCTAACTAACCAGGTTAAGGAATGAATTTAAAGAAATCTTTTACTGTTTTATGCACTCCATTTCCTCCAAATTCTATTCTAAATCATTATGACCGATCACTCCGAGCAGGAGATTCGAAAAACGTCGACCGCTACTCAGTTTTTTTTATCACGTGGTTCAAACGTCCTGGATTAGGGTTTAATAATTAGGGTTTTGATTTTAAGCACTCTTTTACAGTTTCTCTACACTCCGTTTCTTCGACATTCTATTCTAAATCATTCAGACTAAACATTCCCTACAAAAGTTTCAAGAAACGTCGACCGTGACACGGTTTTTTTAGCACGTACTTCTAACTAACCAAGTTTGGGAATCGATTTAAAGCACTCTTTTACTGTTTTATGCATTCCATTTCTACAAAATTGTATTCTTATCATTA
>NW_019272231.1:0-8979 GCF_002738345.1 Cucurbita maxima
AAAAGGGCATTTTTATAATTATCCATATTTTTCAGGGGCTTTTTGGTAATTTGGCCATTTTTTACTATTTTAATATTATTTTCTCAAAAAACAAAATCTAGAATTTTTCCAAAACTTCTATACCCTTGATGATTTAAATTTTTGGAAGTTTGATAAAAATTGGAAAAAATTCCATTTTCTATACATTACCTCTTATTAGAGGCCTTGGGCGTTACACACACCAAAAGAAGTTTCTCTAAACCAACTCCTTTAGCTTCAGGGAAGAATAAGGAAGAGGTTCCATGAAGAAATCAGGTCCTAATAACCTCTAGAAACGGCTGGCTCATAAGTTTTTTTTCGTAGAGCTCCGGCAAGGACAAAGATTTCCAACGAACTTTAGAGATTAATAACTTAGGTTACGATCTACGAGAAGGTATGAAACCAATTTCAAGCCCTTCCTTGTAACACCATCTTCAAGTTTCGTGAAGAAATCGAGGGGAGTAATCTTGTGATCAGAGTTGTGGAGGAGAATTTTCAAGTGGCGGCATTATGCGTTGCGCGCGTCTTCTTCCTATCTAGACGATGTCATATAAAAAAAATGACTCTCCATTGATTTTCTCAATTTAAACTCTCGTACAGACCATTTCTCATGAAATATTTTATGGTTCCAGAAACTAGAACATCGACGACAACGGAGGTCCCAAACATCGACAACGAGGTAAGTACCCATCATGGACTTTTCTTAAAAAATACTTGTAGGAATTACTTGAATCTTTGTATGAATTCTAAACTAAGTATGGTTTAAAGAATTATGAAAGAAAAATACCAAGAACAGAGAGTTAAGGCTCTGAATAGATCAAATTGCTTGGAATTTAAGTAACGTTTAAATAATCCACTAAATGAACTCTGTTGCCTATAAAAATTTAATTATGAGCATACTATGACATGTTAAGATTATATATGAAATTTGGCGGTGATTGGATAAGGTTAAGTAGATAAACCAAGAAATGATGTAAAATTACCATAATACCCTTAAGGTAAGTTATCTTCGGTTCATGCTCTAAATGACCTCAAAATATTATAAAACTTTATAGTAGATCTTTTTTATGATGTTTAATGATGTGAAGTTTGAAAGTCATTAGAACATGTTAAGTAGCGGAACTAAGAATTAGGGGATAAAATGATCAAAATGCCCCTCGGACTCTTTATGATATCAAGATCTAAATAGACTCCAAATGACCTACTACTTTTTATATGGTCTATTCCTAAGGACTTGAAGGTACATTCAAGATTTCATGTTTATTTGAGCATGTTTGGAACCTAAACCATGTTAGGGCCTTATAAACACTTAAAGAAAAGTACCTCAAGGAATTCTTACCGACTATTCAAGATTCTTCTAGAACTCTATAAAGAATATATTATGACTATGAATTTTTAGAATAACTCATGCATGCTACTATGCTTGGTTCACAAGCTTAAGATGGCATGTCACAACTTATGCCTCAAGAAATAAAGAAACTTATAAACTCTATGACTACCAAGGTAACAAGAATGCTAAGTACTACTCACGGGTAAGGGATCAAGGTCTTCAGACACAAAAACTCAAGAAACTCCTAAGACCTCCCACCGTACAGAATGTTCATGACTAAGACTACGCTACTTATAATGTATGAAGCCTTGAGCCTAGGTATTCAGACTACGTTGCTTGGAATGTATGAAGCCTTGAACATAGATATTCAACCTGTATCACATGGCAAACACTAGATGAAAGATTTTAGACTACACTACTTGGAACGTATTAAACCTTGAGCGTAGGTATTCATACTATGCCGCTTGGAACGCAGGAATTCTTGGGCATAGGTATTCAAGTTGTATCACTAGGCAAGCCATGGATGCAGAATCAGACTACATTGCTTGGAAAGTAAGAAGCTTTGGAGGTAGGTTTTCAGATCGTATCACATGGCAAGCCCTAGATGCAGGTTTAGACTATGTTTCTTGGAACGTATTAAGCCTTGGACACAGGTTGTTAGGTTCATGACTGATAACATAAATCCTATGGGGAGTGTCTTGGAGAACGAAACAAGAACCTAAAAAGTAACCATGAACGAGACAACGATCAAGGACTAGAACATGGATCAAGATCCAAATTTTGAAAACAAGAACCCAGAACCATAGTACTAAGGCTCTTAGATCAAGACCAAGGTTGAGACCTCAGAATCCTAGGACCAAGGTCCTCAGGATAGATCACGATAAGAATTCACAAGTCAAGAACATAACTAAAGGGGCCTAAGTACTTGCAACAAGAACCAAAACAAGAAAAGAAAGAGTATTATACCCTAGCATACAAAGAACACGATTAAGAGCCTACAAGTAGGCTACTTATTGAGTCTACTATCAGCCTACATGCTATTTTGAAAATCACTGACAACCCGCATGATCAACATCCTCCTATAGGACATAGCCATTGGGCAAGACAATCAAATAAACTATCAAATGACACATCCATAACAACCCTCACGCCTAACTCAAAGGTTCCATACTGGAGTTGAAAGGGAAATTGAAGCTCGGAAGACATTGTATCGACTAAAATTACCTACATGCTTACCAGTTAACATGCAAGTTTAAGTGTCAAAATTTGCAAAAAGAAATTACCCACAAATTTGGCAAAATTTGGTTTGTATATATGAAGAGTGTGTTTGTGAAAGATTTTTCTCAAGGTTTTTCACAAAGAAAAAGACCTTTTATGTTTTAGATCACTCTATTTAAAGAATCATGTTTGCATGTTCATTCAAATTTGAGATCACCAAATTTTGACACTTAAAATTCCACTCAAATGTTTGAGATTATGTGGCAAGCATGCATGCTTGAGTTAACCAAATTTTGACACTCAAAATTCCACTCAAATTTGTGGGTAATTTTAATTGGCAAGCATGCAAGTTTGGTTAAACCAAACTGCAAAAAGAAAAGAAATTAACTTGGCAAACTGCAAAAAGATGAACTCCTGTTTATTTGGCAAGCATGCAAGTTTGGTTAAACCAAATTTTGACACCTCAAAATTCCACTAATATGGACTTTTCCATTAAATGAAAGTCAACATTTTGACTTTCTTCATTTTGATTGAACAATTCATTTGAATTATAAATTTCAAATTAAAGTAATATTAAATTATTAATTAAACTATTTAATTAATATTTAATATTAATTCAAATGTCAATCCCAGTTAATTCTGACACATATTTGATTAAAATATTTAAATCTTTTTTAAATATTTTAGATTCTCTCTTTTTGTTCAATTCATAAATAAATAAAAAATTCGGTTAAATATATCGTATATATATAGTGCATTCTCCCTAATTTGAATTCGAATACTTCAAACTCACGCGTCGCACTGTTCTATGGTTTAGTCCGATATGAGCTAACCGAGGGACCTAATGGACCTATAGATCATGGGCTCCAACGATCCAAGATTAACCGGTTAAAATCATTAACCTTGTTAACCAACATTCGTTAACTACTAGGACATTCCACTATAGCCTAGTAGTTGCACTCCCCTCACTATAGATATATTTCTATCCATTTGATATAACCATGATTAGTAAGTCAATCCTTCACAGGTTGTTCGTAACTAGAGCTGGGTCAATTTACCGTTTTACCTCTGATGTTACTTCTTGTTTCTTATTTCTCACTGATCCTCTAATGAACAATTGGTTTGTGATCCAACCAGTAAACCGAATCCCTCTTAGGCCAATGAGAGGGTGGGACCCCTTGTTTAAGACCTGGAGTCAATACTTAAGAGAACTACCTCTCTTCTATCCCTAAAAGTGGGTAGGAGTGAATTCCATCTTGCACCCCACGTCCCAAGCCATTTACCCAGTCTTACCCCTGAAATGGGAGGCTTATTGAGTCGGTGAACTTGAGCCACTCTCACCCATGAAAATCTAAGGATAATTCCGAATAAACAGGAGTTCATGGTTAGCTCAGGATTAAGATCTAGTTACCTAGGTCATCAAATGAAAAGAAAATCAGTGTCAACAGTCAACGACAATATAAAGTGAGAGTGATTTTCTTCATGGTCCGATCTTATGCAATACTCATTGCATAGGAAGCCCCCACTCACATGTCTCCACATGTATAACTTTAGTGATCACATTGTTTATATCATATATAAAAGTGTGCCGCATCCATAGTGTCTCAGAATAAGGTACTTAGCCTTATCCTTATATTATAGATCATTTTGACTATATACTTGAACTTGATCAACTCTTATGTCTCTACATATAGTTCAAGTAATCATACTATAGCTAGAGTGTTCTTAGTTTATTGGATTTAGATTAATGATCGTAAAGTTCACTTCATTCAATAACAATCTTTACGGAATAAACAACAATAATAACTCTATTGAAAATAGAATATGTTTTTGTTTACAAACTATGAGTTTTAGAACATAAAACCCAACAGAGAGAAGGTTTCTTCATAGTCCACCCCCTCTCTTTGGGTATAACCCTTTGCTACAAGTCGAGCTTTAGAGGTCTGTACCTTACCGATTTAATCTCGTTTCCTCTTATAGATCTATTTGCAACCAATAGGTTACCCCATCTGGTTGATCTACAAGTTTTCAAACTGAATTGAAGTACATTGACTCCATTTCAAGATTCATGGCTTTGATCCACTGATCTCTATCTTCATCATTCATTGCCTGTTTATAGGTCAATGAATCCTCAACGCCATCATCAGGTATGATGACTTGAGTTTCTGCCAAACCCAAGTAACAATTGGGTTGAGTTATAACCCTCCCACTACGTCGAGGCATTCTCAACTCTTGAGAAGGAGGTGATTGACCAGAAGTGCAGCTCCATCAACAACTCTTGTTGAAGGACCAGCCTAATCAACAACTCTTGTTGTTTTATCAGTATCTTCTTTAGAAATCTCACTTAATACTAGTTTGCTGTGAGGTTGATGATTTCTTACATGGTCTTCCTCTAAGAATGTAGCGTTTGTTGATACAAACACTCTATTTTCTTGAGAGTCATAAAACAAACCACCTTTCGTCTCCTTGGGGTATCTTACGAGTATACATAATTTTGAACGACTTTCTAATTTCTTGGAGTTTTGCAACAACACATGTGCTGGGCATCCCCAAATCTTGAAGTGACGTAAGCTACCTTTACGCCCTTTCCATAACTCATAAGCTGTTTCTGAAACACTCTTAGAAGGAACCATGTTCAAAATGTATGTAGCAGTCTCCACTGCATATCCCCAAAACGGATCAGGTAATTGAGCGAAATTCATCATAGACCGAACCATGTCTAACAGAGTTTTATTTCTTCTTTCTGATACACCATTCTGATGAGGGATACCAGGGGCTGAGAGTTGAGACGTTATTCCATGTTCTATCATATAGTCCTGAAATCTTAAGTCCATATACTCTCCATCTTGATCTAATCGAAGTGCTTTAATAGTTTTACCTAATAGATTCTCAACCTCAGTCTTATACTCTCTGAATTTTTCAAGAGCTTCAGACTTGTGATGCATCAGGTAAAGATAGTCATACCTTGAATAATTATCAATAAAACTGATGAAATATTCATACCCTCCTCGTGCTTTGACATTCATTGGACCACAGAGATCTGTATGCACGAGTTCTAAGGTTTCATTGGCTCTATAACCTTTTTTGGAAAACAATCGTTTAGTCATTTTACCCTCAAGACAAGACTCACATGGAGGTAAAGAGTTGTCTTCTAACTCATTTAGAAGTCCTCTTTTAACCAATCTCTTAATCCTATTTAGATTAATGTGGCCTAGTCTTAAGTGTCAAAGATAGGTATTAGGAGAAATCTTTTGTCGTTTATTTTGAGTTTCAGCTGTTTTAAACATCTCGGTATTTAAAATATCTTTTGTTTCACTCGGTTTTGACATATATAAGTTATTTTCTAGTTTTGCATAACAAATATGAATACCTCTTTTGCAAATGAACACTTCATTGATTTCAAAAGATTTTTTTATACAATTTTTCTAATAAACAAGAGATAGATATTACATTTCTTTTCATTTCAGGAACAAAAAGTACATTATCTAATATAATGAATCTATCTCCAAAAAAATAATTTTAAATTTCCTATTGATCTTGATGAGACAACCTCTCTTGTTCCAACCTTGAGTGTTATCACGCCGTCCGCAAGCATTCACTAGGAGCTAGTTTCCTGGTAAAAAGAACAAATATGATTAGTGGCCCATGAATCTAGTATCCAAGTTGAGTTGTCATACTCTACTAAACATATTTCTACAACGAGTAAATCATATTTACCTTATTGTGTCTTTTCGGCTTTTTTCTCTGCAAGGTATTTTGGGCAATTTCTCTTCTTGTGCCCGTTTTCTTTGCAATGGAAACATTTTCCTTTATTTGTTTTTTGAACATTGTGTTTGAGGTCAGTAGGAATCTTATTTTTCCCCTTACTCTTATTCTTTATTAAAACAGTTTTAGAAGTTGAAGGTCCGGACTTATTTTGGGATGACGATCCTCGTAGTAATTTATTAGAGATAACAACATTTGCTTCTCCTCTTTGTCCCTTGTTCGTTAAGAGGGACTGATAAGTCTGTAGCTCATTGAGAAGAGCAGTCAAGTTATATTCTATCTTGTTCATCATCACATTTGTGCGAAACTGGAAGAAGCTCTTCGGAAGAGACTCCATGATAAAACTGACTTGACTCTTCTCATCAATGACATCTCCATTTTCTTCTGCCACATTGAAATGAACCATGATGTCCAGGACATGTTCTCTAACTAAGGTCCCTTCTTTCATACGGCAGTTGTAAATGTATTTTATGGCGTCATGTCTAAGGGAGAAGGACGGTTGTCCAAACATCAATTTTCAGAGATTCCTTAATCTCTTTAGTAGTGCCCATGACATCGTGTTTCTTAGCCAAAACATCAGATAGGCTGGCTAAAATGTACACTCGGGCTTTGTCATTTTCCTTTGTCCATCTGTCATATGCATCCCGAACTGTTCGGTTTGCATTTGAGCTGGGGTTTGGAGGACATTCCTCAGTTAAAACAAACCTTCAGACATCAATTACAAGTATTATGTTTAGGTTTGATTTCCAAGTTGCGTAATTGTCGCCGTTTAATTTCTCAGAAGCGAGTAATTGTACTATTGAGTTTGTCATGCTGTGATATAAAGAAAATTCTATTAGTGATTTGATTTAATCCTCTTTAATCCAATCAGGTTTAGCAAATGTAATAATGTACCCAAAAATTATTAATTTGCAACGACACTTTAGTGAGTTAGAGCAACTGCTACCGAGGGGCAGTCAATCACTCAACTAAACCAAGACATTCTTGACTTAAAAACTAATCCCAGAATAACTCATGTTCCTATAGTGTTTTAGTTATCGCTATTTTGGTCAAGAATATACTAACTCTTAGTAATTCTTCGTAAATGTGACCCATCAATTTCAGACCTTAGAGATCGGTCCCAACAACGCTATCGAATAAAAAAGCCAAAGTTGGTAATGGACCTAAGAAATCTTATCCATTTCTTGAATTTGCATTGTTTCGACTCCCATGTTACGACCCTCCGAATAGGGAGTTGCTCTAGGGCAACATGCAGATGGAACATGGGAATCTCACGGTGCAACCTAGTGGTGGAGACCATAGGACGTGTTGATATACTTCCTTCTCCCACTTACTATAAATACTCTCTCTAATCACCTCGTTATTGACTCATGCAAATACCTTCCAAATGGAGGACGCTCCCAGGGCGACACAAGGCCGAGAATGAATCTCACGGTGTGAATTTTTCAGAGAGCGTGAAAGGAAAACGATGTATCTCATATACCTTTTTCCTCATACTAAGTATTTTTTAGGGTTGGGTATACTCATTACTTAGGTATATTCCAGCTAATTAAATATAACTTAAGTCTAGGTGATTTTTTTAACACTTATATCACTCAAGCATGCTCATAAAACTGGGCTAACTAAGTTCAAGAGCTGGTCCAATCTCCAGGTAGTAGGTGTTTCGTAGACCGTCAACTTAATTACCTCCAGCCTTAGACAAGATCGTGCCAGGTGAGCTTTCTTGTAAGCGCGATTTTATAAGACATCGACCTATTTTAACTATTAAAATTGATCGTGCTTGGTTCTTAACCCTAAGTGAGCATGCACTTATCTATATTATAGATTTTAACATCTATCTCGTTTTAGGACGTTGAAAATAACTTATAACATGCATCTAACATGTTTTATATAACAATTATATAATCATCTATTCCATGCAATAATATAACAATTTATATCTATCATTCATGGAACCCTCAACATGCATACTATACATTATAACACTTATAACATACTTGGAATGCATGAAACATGCTTAGCCTATGGTGGGATTTTAAATCTATATGACATACTTTATGCATATACATTTTCTATTTAATTAAAACATACATTCATAATGCATAATTAATTAATCATGCTAATGTGGATTGGTTTTGGCATTTTAAAGCAAGCAATTAATTAAATTATTACATTAATAATTAAAAATAACTTGAACCGCTCCCGAGGATCACGAACTGGGTGAACCAACCCCTAAAAACGTTGAATCGTACCCCAATGGAAAAAAAAAAACACTTGAACCACCTTTTCCATCTTCTTCTTCTTTTCAGCTTGCTTTCTCATAAAACCTCACTGCCAGAATGCTCATGATGAACCAAAATAGGTAATGAATTTTCTGAGCATTCTGGCAGAATTGAATAAACCATGAGTGCTCGTAATTTTGATACCAAATGACATTGAACCATGCCATCTGATAATCTCTGTATGAGTAAGAATGAGGAACAAAAGGGTTTGAACAAGTCTTCTCTGTGTATGGATCTTGATTCCAATACGTCGGGTTCATGACTTTGAAAATTTTTAATTTTGAATACGCGATTTTTGAAGGGTCATCGCGACTCGGAATATGAGTAATTTCAACAGACTTTGTGTTGACTAGAATGAATTCATAA
>NW_019272231.1:9860-11772 GCF_002738345.1 Cucurbita maxima
AACCATGTTCAAAATGTATGTAGCAGTCTCCACTGCATATCCCCAAAACGGATCAGGTAATTGAGCGAAATTCATCATAGACCGAACCATGTCTAACAGAGTTTTATTTCTTCTTTCTGATACACCATTCTGATGAGGGATACCAGGGGCTGAGAGTTGAGACGTTATTCCATGTTCTATCATATAGTCCTGAAATCTTAAGTCCATATACTCTCCATCTTGATCTAATCGAAGTGCTTTAATAGTTTTACCTAATAGATTCTCAACCTCAGTCTTATACTCTCTGAATTTTTCAAGAGCTTCAGACTTGTGATGCATCAGGTAAAGATAGTCATACCTTGAATAATTATCAATAAAACTGATGAAATATTCATACCCTCCTCGTGCTTTGACATTCATTGGACCACAGAGATCTGTATGCACGAGTTCTAAGGTTTCATTGGCTCTATAACCTTTTTTGGAAAACAATCGTTTAGTCATTTTACCCTCAAGACAAGACTCACATGGAGGTAAAAAGTTGTCTTCTAACTCATTTAGAAGTCCTCTTTTAACCAATCTCTTAATCCTATTTAGATTAATGTGGCCTAGTCTTAAGTGTCAAAGATAGGTATTAGGAGAAATCTTTTGTCGTTTATTTTGAGTTTCAGCTGTTTTAAACATCTCGGTATTTAAAATATCTTTTGTTTCACTCGGTTTTGACATATATAAGTTATTTTCTAGTTTTGCATAACAAATATGAATACCTCTTTTGCAAATGAACACTTCATTGATTTCAAAAGATTTTTTTATACAATTTTTCTAATAAACAAGAGATAGATATTACATTTCTTTTCATTTCAGGAACAAAAAGTACATTATCTAATATAATGAATCTATCTCCAAAAAAATAATTTTAAATTTCCTATTGATCTTGATGAGACAACCTCTCTTGTTCCAACCTTGAGTGTTATCACGCCGTCCGCAAGCATTCACTAGGAGCTAGTTTCCTGGTAAAAAGAACAAATATGATTAGTGGCCCATGAATCTAGTATCCAAGTTGAGTTGTCATACTCTACTAAACATATTTCTACAACGAGTAAATCATATTTACCTTATTGTGTCTTTTCGGCTTTTTTCTCTGCAAGGTATTTTGGGCAATTTCTCTTCTTGTGCCCGTTTTCTTTGCAATGGAAACATTTTCCTTTATTTGTTTTTGAACATTGTGTTTGAGGTCAGTAGGAATCTTATTTTTCCCCTTACTCTTATTCTTTATTAAAACAGTTTTAGAAGTTGAAGGTCCGGACTTATTTTGGGATGACGATCCTCGTAGTAATTTATATTAAAACAGTTTTAGAAGTTGAAGGTCCGGACTTATTTTGGGATGACGATCCTCGTAGTAATTTATTAGAGATAACAACATTTGCTTCTCCTCTTTGTCCCTTGTTCGTTAAGAGGGACTGATAAGTCTGTAGCTCATTGAGAAGAGCAGTCAAGTTATATTCTATCTTGTTCATCATCACATTTGTGCGAAACTAGAAGAAGCTCTTCGGAAGAGACTCCATGATAAAACTGACTTGACTCTTCTCATCAATGACATCTCCATTTTCTTCTGCCACATTGAAATGAACCATGATGTCCAGGACATGTTCTCTAACTAAGGTCCCTTCTTTCATACGGCAGTTGTAAATGTATTTTATGGCGTCATGTCTAAGGGAGAAGGACGGTTGTCCAAACATCAATTTTCAGAGATTCCCTAATCTCTTTAGTAGTACCCATGACATCGTGTTTCTTAGCCAAAACATCAGATAGGCTGGCTAAAATGTACACTCGGGCTTTGTCATTTTCCTTTGTCCATCTGTCATATGCATCCCGAACTGTTCGGTTTGCATTTGAGCTGGGGTTTGGAGGACATTCCTCAGTTAAAACAAACCTT
>NW_019272231.1:12713-19439 GCF_002738345.1 Cucurbita maxima
TGTACGCATTATAAGGCTTTGGATGCGTCCTAACCTTCTTCCTTCTGGAGGTTGAGGGGGCTTCTAAGCATCCATATTGATCGCAAAATCTTCCAAGCTCTTTTTTGTTTGATATTGAAGAATTGAGCTTGTTTTGGATCTTTGACTCATTACAAAGTCAGCGTCCTTCTATGATGAAGGATGCTATTGATCCATATGACAAAGTCTGTCATGGAATTGTTCCATTATACTTTGTCTTCAAATCGTCTTTGATCCTTCTTGAGAAGTGCTTTGGTAGTCCATTGACAAAATTCTCTTTCCAGAATTCCAACGAACTATCTGTTCTAATAAGAACTTTGTTGAAATACATGTCTTTGTACCACCTAAAATCTTCTAGAGTAGGGCATTTCAGGTTCATGAGTATTTCAGCGGATCTCTCCTGGTATTTTAAGGGGTCGCCAACGAAGAATTCTATGAGGGCATAGATTAGAGTATTGACAGCATCTTCTACCCTTCCATGTTGTACTTCGATCCTAGTTGATGGACCTTCTTCTTTGATGATTTGAATTGTTGGCCTGATGACATAGTGGTTTAATATCTGTTGGCGGGTTGATTCGTCAAGATATTTGTCCCACCAGTCTTTGAGTTTTCTGGTGAATCCGGTTACTAAGACTTGAGCTATTTGATGGTCGGATTTATGGCCTTGTAATTTATACGCGCCTGCGGCCATCATCATTTGATTGACAACGTTCATCACAAGATAGTTAGACAATCCATCGATGTACCATTCATAGATTGCCAGGCCATCATAGTGGGCTTGAGTTTGTAGCGTCTTTTCTTCGAATTGAATATCTGGAAAAGACGGTTGAGGATACCAGTTTTTCTGATTGCTGGTATTATTTTGACTTCTTCTTGAGATCCTTTTGATCCGATTGTAAAGAGGTTCCTCTGCCTCATTTGTGATCTCATCTTCGAAGTCCTGGATCTCGTCGTCATTGTTAACGACATTGACAAATGAATCCTGATGTATTATTCTAGGATTTAGAATTCTATCCAACTTTTCTTCTATATTGGCTATTGCAACTTCTTCTTTCGAGACCCTCTTGGAATACGTCGAGGTTTGCCTGTCTGAGTATTGGGATTGACTCATCGACCTTTGGTACAGAGCTGCGTGCTTGTTCTTGCAGAGTACCCGAATTCTTCGAGATTTTTCCCTCGATACTCTCAAGCTGGGTGGAGATCATGGATAAAATCTTGTTTGAATAATTATTCTGGTGCTGGATATTCTTAATATCCTTTAAGGTCGGATTAACCTTTTCTAGTTCTTTTGGGATAGTTTTGAAAGGACTAGCTTTGACCTTTTCTCCGTAGTAATTGTCAAATTCGACTTCTTCAAATGGAGGATGTTTTGAATATGTTGTGCGCCGAAAGCGGAACAAAGGTACTCACAACACCAATGAACACCAATGAACGATTTTACACAAAGAGGCACTAAGATATTTACGTGGTTCGGAGAGAAGTTCCCCTACATCCACGAACCAATCACTAATAAACCAAAGCATTACAAGTGAATATCTCACTATCACACTACAAAGACTCAGAACACATGTCACTCAACAAATACAATGTGACTCCGAAAGCTCTCCCAAATTTCGATACCAAATTCTGATATCAAATCCCAATATATAACTAAACCCTGGTGTGACTAAATCTAATTCAAATAACCAAATCAAATCTAATCCAAAAACCAAATCAAATCTAAACTTATGACAATTTACAACAATCTCCACCTTGTCATAAGATCTCCAAATCAAATCAAACTTAATGACAATTTACAACAATCTCCACCTTGTCATAAGATCTCCAAGTTGATAACTGAGTTGGTTGCTACCACCTCAAGCCTCAATACGTAAGTTGGGAACTCCATCAATTATAGAGAAAGCATATGCTATCGTATCATCAAACCTTGCAGGTTTTCGAATTACCCTTCGTGGTCTATTCTTGGCGATAGACTCAGGTTCCTCCACTCTTTCATTTACAAGGCTTTGCTCCTCCAGACTTTGCTCTTTCTGTTCTAAGACATCAAAGTTATTATTTACCTGGTCAATAGGTTCTTCAGTAGGAGCAACCACATCAGGAGAGAACACCACCTTCTCCACCTGCTTCAATACCTCGTCATTATTTTCAATTTTCTGCAAAAACATTCCAAACTCATCGAATGTCACATCTCGACTATTAACAATCTTACTTGTTTCTGGACACCATAACCTATAGCCCTTCACACCTTTGCTAAAGCCCATAAACTTGGCTTTTTTTGCTCTAGGATCCAGCTTTGAGTCTGTCACATGATAATAAGCAGGACACCCAAACACATGTAATTTATCATAATCACTAACAGGACTACCTGACCATACCTCAAGCGGAGTTCTCCCACCGTTTCCAGAAACAGGTAAACGATTCACCAAGTGAACTGCATAACTGAGAGCCTCAGCCCAAAATGCCTTACTCAATCCTGCTTGAGACAATATGCATCGAACCTTCTCTATTAATGTCTGGTTCATTCTCTCAGCAACTCCATTTTGTTGTGGCTTACCAGGAACAGTGAAGTGTCGAACGATCCCTTCATCTCGACATACTTTAAGGAATGGATCATAAGTATATTCTCCCCCGTTGTCTGATCTCAGCCTTTTGATTTTCTTGTCCGTCTGATTCTCAACCATTTTCTTCCACTCTAGGAAGATTTGGAGAACCTCGTTTTTGTGCCTCATGGGATGCATCCAAACTCTCTTCGAGTAGTCATCAATAAAGGTGACGAACCACCTCTTTCCTCCCAATGAGACATTCTTTGTGGGACCCCATACATCAGTGTGAACATAATCCAAAATGCCCTTTATTTGGTGTATAGTTGTACCAAACTTCACATTTTTTTGTTTGTCAAATATACAATGTTCACAGAAATCAATTCTTCCAGTTGTGGCACCCTTAAGAACTCCTTGGTTCACCAGTGTCTGAAGCGCCTTCTCACCAGCATGCCCGAGTCGCATGTGCCATAATTTCGATATGTCTTGTTCTTTCGAACTTGCCACAGCAGCATGCCCAATTATTGTGGTTCCGTTGAGGTAGTATATGCTACCTCTTCTAGTTCCTGTAATTGCCACCAAAGCTCCACGAGCTACTTTCAAATTCCCTCCTTCCAAAATGATGCGATAACCACTCGCATCCAAAACGCCAAGTGAAATCAAATTTTTCTTCAAGTCAGGGACATACCTCACATCTTTGAGTTTTCGTATAACCCCGTCAAACATCTTGATTTGTACTGAGCCGATTCCCATTATCTTACAAGTACTATCATTTCCCATATAGACAACTCCACCATTGAACTCCTTGAAGTCCAAAAACATCTCTTTGTTGGGACACATATGATAGGAGCACCCAGAATCAAGAATCCATTCACTGGTTTGGCTGACTGATAGGGAGATTGTCAAGGCATCCTCTGTATCAGTGTCGTCATCTCTAACCACATTGGACTTCGACCCCTTCTCTTTTAAGATCGAACAATCTTTTTTCCAATGGCCTTTCTGTCGACAATATGCACACTCATTTTTATCAAGTTTTCTCCAATGATCAGATCTCCCTCTCGACTTTAGTCGAGGCTCTCCACATTCGTTCTTTTTCCAATTGGAAGTTCTTCCATGAGCAGTGAGAACATTTGAGCTAGAGCTTTGATACGTCTCCTTTTCCTTCTTTCGCATCTCATTGTTTATTAAGGCATTTGAAACATCTTCAAAATCAATATTAGTGATTCCATGTAGTAGGGTCGTTACTACAAACTCGTAGGATTCCGGCAAGGAGTTTAATAACAACAACGCCTTGTCCTCGTCATCAATCTTAACATCAAGATTAAGCAAATCAGTGATGATTTTGTTAAAATCATCCAAATGCTCAGTCATTGAGATGCCTTCCTTGTAATCAAAACGGAAGAGTTTCTTCTTCAAATAGAGTTTATTTTCCACACTCTTCTTCATATATTTCGCTTCAAGCTTGTCCCATAATTCTTTCGCCATGGTAACCTTCATAAATGGATATTTCTGATCCTTGCCAAGACAGGATCGAATAATTCCACAGGCTTGCCGATTTAATTTCGTCCATTCTGCTTCTGTCATGTCTTCAGGCATTTCCTCTTGGAGAGAGACATCGAGGTCTTGCATGACCAATAAATCGCTAACTTCGCCTCGCCAAACACCAAAATTATTGGTTCCATCAAATTTTTCTACTTCGAGATTGGAAATCCACACTCTTGATCCACGTCGTGATGGTTCTGCCATTCGCAATAATTAATCTGAATGAAACTCAAAAACCCAATTCTTGAAAATTGATTTTCAAGAGAATAAACACGATTGTGAGCACGTCTAATGGTCGATGAGGCCCAAGCTTTCACAATACCCCAAAATACCACAACTTGGCTCTGATACTACTTGTTGTGCGCCGAAAGCGGAACAAAGGTACTCACAACACCAATGAACACCAATGAACGATTTTACACAAAGAGGCACTAAGATATTTACGTGGTTCGGAGAGAAGTTCCCCTACATCCACGAACCAATCACTAATAAACCAAAGCATTACAAGTGAATATCTCACTATCACACTACAAAGACTCAGAACACATGTCACTCAACAAATACAATGTGACTCCGAAAGCTCTCCCAAATTCCGATACCAAATTCTGATATCAAATCCCAATATATAACTAAACCCTGGTGTGACTAAATCTAATTCAAATAACCAAATCAAATCTAATTCAAATAACCAAATGAAATCTAATCCAAAAACCAAATCAAATCAAAACTTATGACAATTTACAACAGAATATACCTGCCTCTTCTGATAGTCTTCCAGCCTCTTTGAGTCAAGGTGCATATTTGCAAAATATTTTCTTCAAACCATTCGAAGAACGGTATGTTTTCCTCTACGGTTTCCATATGAGAATACCACTGAGCTCTTATTTGACTTCGCTCAGCTTCTTTGTAAGTTTGGAAGAAAGCTTTTCTCTTTGAAGAGTTGGCAACTGACATAAAATCTGTTTTCAAGAATTCTTTGTCTATCTGGAAATTAGCTGTAATAACATTTAGCTGACTTTCATAGACGGATTGAGTATCCATATTTGTATGGGTTGGAGATCTTGAGCCATCTTCANTCATAGATTGCCAGGCCATCATAGTGGGCTTGAGTTTGTAGCGTCTTTTCTTCGAATTGAATATCTGAAAAAGACGGTTGAGGATACCAGTTTTTCTGATTGCTGGTATTATTTTGACTTCTTCTTGAGATCCTTTCGATTCGATTGTAGAGAGGTTCCTCTGCCTCATTTGTGATCTCATCTTCGAAGTCCTGGATCTCGTCGTCATTGTTAACGACATTGACAAATGAATCCTGATGTATTATTCTTTGATTTAGAATTCTATCCAACTTTTCTTCTATATTGGCTATTGCAACTTCTTCTTTCGAGACCCTCTTGGAATACGTCGAGGTTTGCCTGTCTGAGTATTGGGATTGACTCATCGACCTTTGGTACAGAGCTGCGTGCTTGTTCTTGCAGAGTACCCGAATTCTTCGAGATTTTTCCCTCGATACTCTCAAGCTGGGTGGAGATCGTGGATAAAATCTTGTTTGAATAATTATTCTGGTGCTGGATATTCTTAATATCCTTTAAGGTCGGATTAACCTTTTCTAGTTCTTTTGGGATAGTTTTGAAAGGACTAGCTTTGACCTTTTCTCCGTAGTAATTGTCAAATTCGACTTCTTCCAATGGAGGATGTTTTGAATATACCTGCCTCTTCTGATAGTCTTCCAGCCTCTTTGAGTCAAGGTGCATATTTGCAAAATATTTTCTTCAAACCATTCGAAGAACGGTATGTTTTCCTCTACGGTTTCCATATGAGAATACCACTGAGCTCTTATTTGACTTCGCTCAGCTTCTTTGTAAGTTTGGAAGAAAGCTTTTCTCTTTGAAGAGTTGGCAACTGACATAAAATCTGTTTTCAAGAATTCTTTGTCTATCTGGAAATTAGCTGTAATAACATTTAGCTGACTTTCATAGACGGATTGAGTATCCATATTTGTATGGGTTGGAGATCTTGAGCCATCTTCATAGTGAATTGATGCTCTTTTTTTATCATAACTGACTTCTTTTACCTTTAAGGGGTCATACATTGATCTTGAAACTCCCAACGTACTTGGTCTAGAACTCAAGAATTCTCTTACTTTTGATTCAGATGAAGGCTCTTCGTTGAATTTTATTTCAATGCTTCCATCGTCATGTTCGATGATTTGTACCGGGTTTTGAGATTCCTTTCTCTTCGGAAGATTAGCATCTTCTATTTTCCAGAGAGTATTTCTGGTTATCTGATCCCAAGAAATAGTTATTAGAACAGTTACCAGGACCTTCTAGATATTACATTCATGTGGTTAACGGGCTAAGCAAACTTGGGTTGCTTGTGCATTATCAGTCTAAGGACGATGACTTGGGGTATCATCGTTTGCTTAATCATGGAGATGATTATCAATGGAACTTCAAGGTTAACTTTTGGGGAACAACCCTCTATTGGTGCAAATGTGAGACGCCACATGCATATGTCTCTTTTGAAAGCTTTTGGCCTGAAACACAGCACTTATGGCTCCGTGATAGGTGCAAACATGGAACTGTAGGAACTTGTATTTGGACGGCTAAAGATGATGAAATTTACTTGA
>NW_019272231.1:19654-26892 GCF_002738345.1 Cucurbita maxima
TCCATTTTCATTAAATATGTTATGTTCTATTATTACTGTTTTAGGGAAGATATTGTTACTAAAAAGATTTTGATGGAGTTTCTTGACATGATATTTCTTTGGTTTATATTTTAATGTTCACCAAATCCTTTATTTTAAATCTATTAAATTTCCTTTTTTATCTACTTCCCTTTTGATTAATTTTAATTATGTTCACCATATACTTTATTAAATTTCATCTATGTATTTTAAAATTAACCGTATTTATTTTAATTCTCCTTTTTCATTATTTTTCTTCTCGTATTTTTCTTTTATTTTTCTTTTCTATTTGGTTAACAGTATTATGGATTTCCATTCGTATTTCATTTTGCTCGATCTGTGCTAATTAAGGGTCGCGAACTCGCATAGGTTTACTTGGATTTCAAAGGAAAAATTTGAACTAGCTCCAAGTAAGATTTAGAGACTTCAACTTAACTACCTTGGTAAGTTTCTTCACTACTATTTTGGTTCGATGAATTGTTTGAAGCACGAGTGGCAGATGCCCTGTGGCCCTTGCTTGTGTCATCCCTTGTGATTTCTATATTTGCATATTATGTTATAACGTGTTGTTGTGATGACAAATGTTACGTTTTGTAATTTCATGTTTACTTATTATGCTATTGTGAATGTGACATATTATGAAAGTATGGTAGCATAGAGTACATTCACCTTATGTAATGATAAGAAATGGTTATGTAAGGTATGAAATGAACAAAGATATGCATTGCACCAAAGATACATGCCCAAATTTTAATTGGGATAGCATGGTAAGTGTTAGGCTGCTCTCATCATCCATGGGAGGTTCGTTGGCAAACCCTACCCATAGGAAAATCTGGTCACCCAAGGTTAGGGAAGTGATCCCCTATGCTTGTAAATTATTAAGATTACCCTTATAATCCTACGTCCCCTCTTTTAACGGATCTACTATGCAAGATAATCAAAATGAACTATCATTCACGCAATCCTAGTTGGCCTAGGACTGGCTCGACGGTACTTGTACCAAAGTGTAAAAGGAAGTTGAAGTAACGGCCTAGATGCTACCTTTTCTTGCTTATTTGTACCATCTTTCTATTCTATGACCATGGAAACTTGCTTTGCTTATGCAGTGAGGGATCGAATACCTAGGTTGAGGCACGTCCTCATAAAATTCTAATCAAACAATACGGTGATTTCTAGTATGAACATCTTGGAAAAGAGTTTGGTTGGTTTCTTCCTTAGGGCCAGAGAGTCACCTATATTTCGGAGATGTGATTCTTCTTAGCGAACCTCTAGGCTATCTCATGTTGGGAGATGTGATTCTTCTTAGCCAGCCTCTAGGCTATCTCATGTTATCCCACACTCCCTTTTTAAGGAACAGGTTAACAACATAGTGGCCATATTCAAGAGACAGCGGAATAGAAGCTCAAACTACCTTAACTAGCATGTGCATAGCTCAATAGTACTAATATTGTAGTGAAAAGTGATAAGAATAGAAGCTCAAACTACCCTAACTAGCATGTGCATAGCTCAATAGTACTAATATTGTAGTGGAAAGTGATAAGAATAACGGTGTTTCAAGTGATAAGAATAACGGTGTTTCAAATGTTCCACCTGGACCTATTACACGATCCAAGGCAAAGAAGATTCAACAAACATTCATTCTTCATCTATAAAATTGGATCGGATCGGTTCAACCATAATTTGTAGAATTAGAAGCTGATACGATTGACGGTGGACAATTGAATATTTGCACGGTTGAAGTTGGAATACTTTAAAATGTCAACCACAAGGTTTGAACTTACACGAGTGAAGTCCAATAGATTTCAAGTTTATTTCTTTAACCACTCAAACATATCAACGTTTGTTAAAAATTTTTATTGTTTTTTTCATTTTCATTTTGCAATGGTCAAATGATCGAAATTGACTTTGTCTTTTGTGGAGATTAAAAGGGATCGGGATTGAATTTCGGCCACAAACGTCTTTTGTCGGGAGACTATAAATACCCATAATATATTATGTATAAATCAGATCCGTGGATGAATGTAATTCAGATCTTAAATTGAGATGTTTTCCTTAGAAATCTGAACATCATATTTTTCATTTCTAAGTTCAAGCAATTTTTGTGGTAGAATTTCACCCGAGCCATTCAATCAAGCCTTGATAAAGTTAGATTGTGGAGTGACTCAATTTAGAACGAGGTTTCCAAATTTTGCTTCTAGATCTTCGATCATAAGAGGTAATCTAATTCTAGTCTTATCTCTTGGTTGATCCAAATTTCGTATAAGGAAGTGTTAATTACTTTGATTCAAGGGTTCTTGCTTCAACAAAAGCTTGGGTCGTTGGGCTGAGGATTAGGGTTGCCTTATCAATTTGGTATCAGAGCCTAAGCTTACATCTTTGTGGCCGACTCTAGAATTGATTTTATCTTTCATTTCTGTTATTGTTTATCTTTTCTTTAAATTTGTCCATTTATTTTCTTGCTGTCATGTCGGCCATTATTCATCAACTTTTCACTTTGTTCTCATTTTCTTCCTAAAGATCATGTTGAGATCTTGAAAAAAAAAAATCTGATCATATTTGTTCTTACGATTGTGATTATAAACGATATTTATCATTTTTTTTAGATCATTTGCATGTTTATTTGAAGATCAAATAAACTTCAATTCACATCTTTTTCTTTATCCATCTAAATCTAGAACCGTTGTGTTTGATATTTTTTTTTTTCATAATCTATGCTTGAAGATGACTTCTAAATTTCCCGAATTCTGTAAAAATGAGAGTTAAATTGTTCTTAAAATCTTCACGTCCTTCCTTTTTGGACATTTTTTTTCAGTGTGCAATTATATCCAAAAATATCTTCGTGTCCCTTATTTTTTTGTTCACGTCTTTTTTATTTTGTTGTTATTTAATAATTAACTTATCTTGATTTCCTTGAATAGCTTGTTACTATCAGAATTGCTTTACCGATATATTAGCCTAATTTTATCATAATTTAGTCACTTTCCCAAACAGTCTACCTTTGTGTGTATAAACACGAGTGTCCCTGAGTGTAAAATAAGTTAGTTGAGTGTGTGAGGTCTTAAACAAATTCCACTATTGTTTGTACAATCATGAACCAAGACAGAGAAAATGGAGGGGAGATCAATGAAGCTATGTGGAGAGAAGTATAGGTCGGAACAATTACTCGTTTGAATCAAGTTATTAGTACATTGACAGACCGAATGGAGCGAATTGAAATAGCCTTAGGTAATCTTCAAAGGAAGGAAGTACTCTTGAATAAAGGAGTTGAAAATAAAGAAGATGACAATGTCACTCTTTTAGCGGGACATAGTCCTAGGGGAGGAAGAGATGTCGGTCTAGGGAGAGGAAGAGTCAGAAGAAGGGGTAGAGAAATTTTAGCACCAAAAAGAATTGAGAGGGAGTACCAGTATGAGAGAGAAAGAAAAAGGAGTCGAGGGAGTAAAGCTAAAAATTCCAACTTTCTTTTGGAGATCTGAGGAGTATTTGCAATATGAGAGAAAAATTGAGCATGTCTTCGATTGCAACAATTTCAGTGAAGAAAGAAAGTTGAAGCTTGCTATGGATGAATTTTGTGATTACGTCATTATATAGTGAACATCTTTGAAATCAGAGTGGAGGAAAAATTATGAAGAACCAATTGAAACTTGGGAGGAATTGAAGACATTAATGATAAAAAGGTACATTCCTAAGCATTATTCTCGAGTACACAGGGATCCAAAAGTGTTGAAGAATATTACAAAGAAATGTAGACCCTTATGAATAGAGCATGTATTGATGAGGCGAAGAAGATACAATGACTAGATTTCTTGGTGGGTTAAACTGACAACTTGCTCATGTATTGATGAGGCGAAGAAGATACAATGACTAGATTTCTTGGTGGGTTAAACTGACAACTTGCTCATCAAGTGGATAGGCAAGCGTACTTTGATATGCAAGAATTGTTACACCTTGCTCAAAGGGCAAATAGCTTGGGAGAAGGAGAACTCCAAGAGGTATGGTATTTCAAAGTCTACTACTTTTAACACTTGGAAAAAGAATGCAAATATTGAAAAGATAGATTTCAAAGTTGGAGGTAAGTATGATCTTGACAAAAAGAACAAAGATGAGACCTCCAAGGGTAAAGAGAAAGCTGAGGAATATAAGAAGATTCAAGAAAGAAATAGAGACATCAAATGTTAGAAATGTCAAGAAATTGGTCATCTTAGTCGTGATTGTCCTAATAAGAGTCATGATCCTCAAGAATGGACAAGTAGTCATAGAGAGTGAGGAAAGTGACCATGATGAACTAGTTGAAGAGAAAATCGAGGAGAATGAGGAGGAACTAAAAGATGATCAATTTATGGCTTTATATAGCCTAAAAAATGAAACTATTAAAGGCATTCCAAAAGTTGTAACCTTCATACTTTATGGTCATAATTAGCCATTAGGTAAATGTAATGTAAAGTAAATAAAATGTCTTAAAATACAATAACTCTAAATTACTCTAAATTGTAACCCACCCAAAATTTATAACAATCATACTTCATTCTTCTTCAATGTGACATGGATTAAAACATCTTTTGATAATTTTGACAATCTTTTCTTCACATCTTCGTTGAAGTATATTGTATGATTGATGTCTTTTGGTTCATATCACAAGGTGTTTAGTCAAGGGGACTTCTTGTAGTCTTGTAATTTATAGTGAAAGTTGCACCAATGTCGTAAGTACAATGTTGATCAAAAGGTTGCTAATTCCAACCCAACACCATCCTAAACCTTACAAGCTTCAATGGCTCAATGACAGTGGAACAATAAAGGTAACTTCTCAAGGTTTAATATCTTCTACTTTAGAAAAATATAAAGATGAAGTTCTTTGTGATGTTTTACCGATGCATGCAGGAGACATATTGGTTGGCCGACCATGACAATTTGACAGGAGGGTTATGTATGATGGCTATTTGAATCAGTATTCTTTTGTAAAAGATGGTAGAAAAACCACTCTTGTACCTTTGAGTTCTCCAAATGTATTTGCCGATCAATTAAAGTTAGAAGAAAAAAAGAAAGAGTTTAAGGAAAAAAAGTTGAAAGAAAAACAAGAGTTGAGTGAAAAAATAGAGAAAAGTCAAAGAAAAAAACCATAGTGAAAAAAAGGAAAGATTGTTTGGCAAGAGTTGGAGAGGTTAGAAGGACAATGTTCTCACAAAAAACCATCTTTATACTAGTGTACAAGGAAGGATGTTTGGTCTCTAATGATAACAATTTGTCTTTGCCTAGTATGTTTCAATTTCTTTTACAAGAATTTGATTACGTATTCCAAGATGAAGTCCCTAAAGTACTACCTCCCATTAGAGGTATTGAACATAAAATAGACTTCATTTCAAGGGCAATAATTCCTAATAGGCCAGCTTATATAGCCAACCCAACTGAGACTTAAGAAATTTGAAGGCAAGTAGAGAAGCTTATGGAGAAGGGCTATATACGAGAGAGTTTGAGTCCATGTTCTGTACCAGTCTTATTGGTGCCAAAGAAAGATGGACATCTTGGTATCAGCTTCAGTCCTTCCATTGCCAGACAACTTGTGAAACTTCTTGGAGCTAGCAACCATGGTGTTCGCCCATAAGATGTGGCACACTATGTTTATCGAGAAAGCATACAAGTATATATGGACCAGAAGAGCCTCAAGTATTTGTTCAAGCCTCGACCCGTGATCGCAGCCCAGCCTACGATTCGTGACTGATGCCTCGACCTGCACCTTGATCAAAGTCACCTGCACACGTGTTGCCCTCGTATTGCGCCATGATCGAAGTCACCTGCAAACGACTCCTTCGACTTGGTCAGCTTAGACAGCTTGGCTTGGGTGTTCGCGACCCCTTTGGCTTATTCGGCTCAGGTACTCAAATTTCAACCTAATTTTTACCGTTTTGACCCTCCAAAACCTGTTTTTAACCTCAAGTAAGCTAATTGATGTCGTTTTAATGTCATATTTCACAAATGTCAATTAGAAATATTATTAATTGTGAAATACTAACGAAAGTTGACAAACGATCTAATAGGAAACGATTTCCGGTAATACTTTGGAGCAGCTTTTGAGGAACTAGAGCCAACGATAATAATTTAGGAAGAACGCCAGCTAAGGCCAATAAAGTAAGTGGCCTTACTATAGAATAGACTAGAGACTTGTTTGCTGTATGACGTATGTTATATGAGATATGATGTATGATGACATGTATGAGATAAATGATGTTTGATGATGTTTGACGACATGCTATGATGATTATGATGTATTTGTTGGCATTATGATGGCGATATCTGTTGATTATGATGCATGATATTGTTACCATAATATGATGATGTTTTCTATGTTAAGTAAGATGTATTTTATGAATGCCATTTTGCATCATGTCGAGAATTCGACCTAGGACTCAACCCTACAAAATATGATCAACGATGTTAAAGATGAATGTTTAATGCGCATGTATTACTGATAGTAATATAGAGATGAAACTAAGGTTGTGTTAAAAAGGCGTTTTAAGGACGAGAAATAGAGGGACTTCATGCTTTTCTGTATGTACATAAGCATTGAGATTCTTCCCCTTTTATGATGACGAGTAAAAACCCGCATGTTACGATAATGACGGTGATGATGTCGAGTATGACACTCAGGGGTTCACTGACCTTTAGATGTACCTACAAATAGCTAGCTCGACGATGATGGGTCCAAGGGGTGCGAACCGCCTAGGGATTAACAATTGCAAGTGTGGGTCGTGTGTAAAGAAGTACTATTCATCCAAGTTAGTCCGAAGGATTGTTACATAATTGCAAGTGTGGGTCGTGTGTAAAGAAGTACTATTCATCCAAGTTAGTCCGAAGGATTGTTACATGTGTTTGCATTTCTTCACGACCTCTATAGATGGAACACTTACTACATATTCTTTGAAATACTCAGGCCGTGTGCTAGATTATTTTACAGGTAAAGTCAAGGCATCCATGTACAGTTGACGGTGACATCACAAAGTAAAGACAATGGAATGTTCAGAAGATAAGAACATATTTAAATTCAAAGGGCGTCTTGCCTTTATGTGAAAAATGTAGTAGCACAAGGGTTGAGCGTTTTAAGAATACTCAGTACGCGACCCCCTCTTTGGGTTCTGATGCAAGAACTTGTGAATGCAATGACGGCATCTATCATAACAGTTTATTTTCCTATAGTACTATCTTAATGGGCAGCTTGGATGTGTATC
>NW_019272231.1:30105-54349 GCF_002738345.1 Cucurbita maxima
GAGGACTTAGAGTGTGATTTTCATATCGGTCCAGAAGAAAGAAATGCTCGGGATGCATCAAGGAACTTGGGAAAATAAATTAAAAAAATGATAATGTAATCGAAATTTGGATCGAAGTCAATTGGGGTAAAAAAGTAATTTTGCCGCACACACACCACCTTGAGGGGGGTCGGGAGACCTGGAAGAAAGGAAAAGAGAAGGAAAAGAAAAGAAAAGAAAATAATAATAAATAATAGAGAGAGAAAGAGAAAGGAAGAGTTAGGGTTTTTTTAAAAAGAGGAAGGAGGGAGAAATGCCCAAACCCGAACTGAAGCACTCTCAATATTAGGTCTCCTACTAGGGCTAATCAAAGTATCAAAAGGAGTGGTCTGAGCGTTGGATCGTTTGTTTTCGGCAAGAAACGGGCAAGAATACGAGGTAAGTCTGCGACCTCTCTTGTTTCAAGATTTCAACATAGATCCGGGAGTTTTAGATGATTTAGACCTTAATAATCTAGTTGCAATAATTTAGGTGAGGTGTCTTGCAAGTTTTTAGAGGAAACGCGGCCAAAAATTGCGTCGGAAAACAAAATTGAGAAACTGTCCTACTTCGGTAAGAAACTGAATTTTTCTCAGTTTTTGACTCCATTTATTAAGCTGTGTGAGTATAAAAAAAATACAATAAAAAATATATCTGGATAGGTGGATTTGAGATCTTGAATTCTTGTGAAGGAATCGATTTAATTCGAGTTACGGTCTGGAAATTGGATGAACTCAGGCAACCGGCGGCGGACACGCTGCCGCCGGAAAGGGAGGGCACGCGTCGAGAAATTGGTGGAGAGACGCGTCTGATGCCTTTGCTGACACGCGTCCGACAACCCGCGGTCCAACCCGAAAACCTTCCGCCAATCCCTGTACGATGCGTGTCACGCCCAGAAAATTCGAGGGGTAAGTCTACGTCTACTGGGGTTCGAAATGCGCCTCTGCCCACGCGTTGCCCACGTTGACCGCGCGTACGCCCTGCGCGTGGAGCCCGCACATGGGTAAGTGTGCAGGCGCGAGGGAGTCCCCTTTAAGCGCGTGTAGGCGCGTGAGTGTCCTGTTTTCACCCGTTTTTCATCCCGATTCCAGTGCTAATCCTATTTTACTTTGAACTAGGTGTCTAAATAGATAATTTGTAATTTTGGACTCCGTTACGCTTGTAATCAAGCTCGGGAAGGCACGCGACATACTTGTAAGTAACCATACAGATTTAGGAAGTAATACTTGTAGGGTGCGCTTGGTTTTGCATGCATGCTAGAGAGAATTACCCGTAGGTGGCTAGATCTAATGATCCTTTATACTTAGAGAATTAAATATATATCTGTTGGACTTGTTGCCCTAGTGAGATTTTGTACTCGTTGTTTGTATGCTTGCTGGACTATCTTACTACTGCTTCTATCTNNNNACTTGTTGCCCTAGTGAGATTTTGTACTCGTTGTTTGTATGCTTGCTGGACTATCTTACTACTGCTTCTATCTGTTCATACTATATTGGCGAACGGGGGAATTCGTGTATCTGCACTCCGGGTGTTGATGGATGTTACCGCCCCGTTGAGCTTGTACGAACGGGGGAATTCGTGTATCTGCACTCCGGGTGTTGATGGATGTTACCGCCCCGTTGAGCTTGTATGATTGTATGTGTTGTTAATCATACATAAACTGTGTTGATGGATGTTACCGCCCCGTTGAGCTTGTATGATTGTATGTGTTGTTAATCATACATAAACTTCTCTTGAATGATTGTGTAAACTTATGATATGATTGATAAGTTGTAGTGTTGTGATATGCCTAGGGTGAACTCTTGTAGGGATTGAGGCGCTCCGGGTGTTGATGGATGTTACCGCCCCGTTGAGCTTGTATGATTGTATGTGTTGTTAATCATACATAAACTCCTCTTGAATGATTGTGTAAACTAATGATATGATTGATAAGTTGTAGTGTTGTGATATGCCTAGGGTGAACTCTTGTAGGGATTGAGGCGCTCCGGGTGTTGATGGATGTTACCGCCCCGTTGAGCTTGTACGATTGTATGCATTATTAATCATACATGAACTCCTCTTGAATGATTGTGTGAACTTATGATATAATTGATAAGTTGTAGTGTTGTGATATGCCTAAGGTGAACTCTTGTAGGGAATGAGTTGGGTTTAGTTAGGGGATCCTCCCGATGTTACGGTCTATAGTGTCATGAGCGACGCTTAGAGGGAGAGACCCTTTAACCCTATAGACTGTTATGGACTTGGGAGACTTGATTTAGTGAATCTGGAAGCCAGGGCCCTAACTCAATATTTTTAACTACCCTTGAGATATAGAGAACCACATTAGGACCTCGAGGTGTAGAGAGATGATCTCTTAGCCGACAGTATCTGGTATAGAATTCGAGTATACTCTCCTTCCCTTCCTACTCTAGTGTGGTATTGTTGAGCTAGGCGAGACGCCAGTTAGGGAGATGTTACCCTCCCCTTCCTACTCCGGTGTGGTACCGTTGAGCTCGGCTAGACACTAGTTAGGAAGATGTTACTCTTCCCTTCCTACTCTAGTGTGGTACTGTTGAGCTTGGTGAGACACCTGTTAGGGAAATGTAAGTGGTAGATCGACTACTCTGCATGAGGATCCATATCATGGTAAGATGTTGATAATGCGAGTGGGTCAAAGTCGCCTGCATGATGGATCAGTCATGTGGAAGGATGTTGACCATGCAGTGACTAATTCTAGCTGGGTTGTACGACTGGTACATGTAGATATGAGGGAGCATCTCATCCGGAAATCAAGCAAGTTTGGTTAAACCAAATTTTGACACTCAAAATTTCACTAACCCAAACATGGATTTTTCCATTTAAGTAAAGTCAACATTTTGACTTTCTCCATTTAAATTCAACAATTAATTTAAATAATTATTTTTAAATTAAAATAAAATTAAATGATTAATTAAACAATTTAATGAATAGTTAACGTTAGATCAAATGTCAATCCCAATCAAATAAAACAAATTTCTGATTCTCTCTTTTTGTTAAATTCGTAAATAAAATAAAAATGAGGTTAAATATATCGTTTATATTTAGCGCATATTCCCTGATTTGAATTCAAACACTTTGAACTCACTCGTCATACTGTTCTATGGTTTAGTTCGATATGAGCTAGAAGGGGGACCTAATGGACCTATAGATCATGAGCTTCAACGATTCGAGATTAACCTGCTAAACTCATTAACCTTGTTAACCAACATTCGTTAACTACTAGGACACTCCACTATAGCCTAGTAGTTGCATTCCCTTTACTATAGATATATTTCAGTCCATTTGATATAACTATGATTAGTAAGTCGATCCTTCACAGGTTGTTCGTAACTAGAGCTGGGTCAATTTTCCGTTTTAAACCATGAAGTTACTTCTTGTTCCTTATGTTCCACTGATCCTTTAATGAACAATTGATTTATGGTCCAACAGTAAACCGAATCGCTCTCAGGCTAATGAGAGGGTGGGGCCATTTGTTCAAGACCTAGAGTCAATACTTAAGGGAACTACCTCTCTACTATTCCTATAAGTGGGTAGGAGTGTATTCCATTTTGCACCCCACGTCCCCAGCCATTCACCCAGTCTTACTTCTGAAATGGAAGGCCTATTGAGTCGGCGAACTCGAGTCACTCTCACCCATGTAAATCAAAGGATAATTCCAAAAACAAGAGTTCATGGTTAGCTTAGAATTAAGATCAAGTTACCTAGGTCATCGAAGGAAAAAATTAGTCTCAACATTAAACGATATTATAAAGTGAGAGTGATTTTCTTCATAGTCCGATCTTATGCAATACTCATTGCATAGGATGCTCCCACTCACATGTCTCCGCATGTACAATATAGTGATCATATTGTTTATATCATATACAAAAGTGGGCCGCATCCATAGTATCGCCAGAATAAGGTGCTCAGCCTTATCCCTGTACTATAGATCATTTTGACTCTATACTTTAACTTGATTCACTCTTGTTAATAGAAATTACAAAACATTATAGAAGTAATCACCATGCATGACACTTGAAAGTGGGCTTGAAAATCTATTAAAAGTAACTAAAATCAAGAACAAAGTTCAACAACATATCTATTTAATCTCTCTTGGCCAAACCTTCCTCTTGTTGATTTTTTCATTGCTCTATCTTTATTTTTGGACAATAGTGACACTTTGCATAATTTTGTTTAATTAGTTTTAAATCATCAAAAATATTTTGAATAAGACAATAAATTCAGTGAATTTCCATAAACAAAATTAACAAAAAACAAAAATAGGTTATTTGTGCATACTTGCATTTTTTCTTGTGAATTTTACACAAATTTATTATATACATTCATGAGCTATCACACACCCACGCAATGCCAAGACACAAAAATTGCTAAGAACAAAGGACCAAGACTCCGAAACCAAAGAAACCCCTAAACTTCCCACGGTAACCCATATTCATGATTCAAACTATGATTAGGATTAAAATCAAATCACATATGATTAACTTGTGAAATATTAGTCTTCTCTGGCCTTCCCTCTAAAGTCTACAAAGTAGTAAAATAAGTTTAAAGTAATGCATAAGTGGCACTTTGTGTAGCGAACCTATTTTTCCTTTAAAAAATAAAGTCATTATAACATGCATGAAATGCCTAATATGTACAAATAAAATAAAAATCTTTAAAATAATATAATAAAATGTTGCCACGGACTAAAACGTTCATAAAATTTATTTAAACTAACAATTGATTTAAGAAAACAACAAAATCAAAATCAAACCAAAAAGAAAATCAAACGCCCTGATCCAACCTAAGAACTACAACATATAATGCAAATGCGACTACTCTAACTTTATTTCCATGACCTCTACAAAGATGTTGCCATCCGTACATGGGTGCGTTTCCAATACGTGGAGAAAAAGTAGCACGTGCCTTGAGTATTTAAATGTACTAAGTAATTAGCCCAACTGTTGATGTCGGAAAATACAATCACATGCAATCATAGTGGGACCTATCTTTTCATAAAACTTTTCCCTTGTCTCTACTTTCCAGTCCATGTAGGATTGTTTGTGTAATACTTTTCTATACATGAATCATGCACGTGAACATGGAACGACTAGACTAGCTCAGATATGTACCCCGAGCTTCACTACAGGCTTGCATAAGCTCACACTGTCGAAAGCCACAGAGGGAAAGGAGCGTGTATAATATCATGGTCTACGCGTCTGTACTAATCAAATGGGGATGTATCTCAATACATGTGACATTTGTTTCAAATCATGGTACATATTGGAATTTATGCCCTAAAGCCTCGTAATTAATTATTTAATTTTTAATAATAATTTTGATTATTTTAATTAATTTAATATGGTATGAAAAATCAAATGTTATTAATGTAATCCTGAACCATATATGGTTTACATACCAGAGGATAATGTTCAAGTAATAACCTAAAGGGTCTATAGTATAGGGATAAGGCTGGGTGCCTTAACCTAGTAACACTATTGATATGACCCACTTTGTAATTGTTACAAATTGTTTGAGCTAAATCGTTCATGTGGAGACATGTGAGTGGGGGTATCTTATACAATGAGTTTCTATAAGAATTGATCATGAAATATTTAATATCTTTTAATAGTTCGTTAATGAAGAAGATTAATATTTCACAAGATGACCATATGTGACTCAATATTAACTCTGAGTGAGTTATGAACTCCTATCTGCTAGGGTTTGTCCTTTGATGTGCATAGGCCAGAATGACTTTTGTAGTTGAATCAATATGCCTGCAATTTTAGGAACTTGACCAAATAGAGAGCTTGGAATATAATTTCAAAGAGAAAATTTCCTTCTTCCTATATAGGGTACATAGTTGAGTAGTTTCCTTAAGTTCTAATTTCGAGACACAAACAATGGGGACATATACTCTCACTTGACCGAGACGAACTTTGTTTATTATTAGATCATAAAAAAATTGTTCATTAGAGATATAATCATAGGAGTAAAATGGGGTTTTGACACAGCTATAATTACAAACAACTCGTGACGGGACAACTTGCTTGTAATGATTATATCAATGGATATAAGTTATCCTATAGTGCATATGCAGCTTTAAGTTTATGGTGGAGTGACCTACCGTTATTGAATGAAAATTGATTAATTAAAGTGTTTAATTACTTAACTATTAAATCTTATAATCTATTGGTCCATAAGGTCCCCGTACTAAAACTAAAAAGTTCAATTTAGTTGAAACGAAAATGAGAAGGGTTCCCAATAATATTTAATATATCCAACAAATTAAATATTTGTGGAGAAAATATATTATAATTTGAAGGTACAAATTAATATAATATTTTAGATATATTAAATGAAAAGTATATTCTCAGGGTTCAAATTGAAATTTAATATATTATATATATTAAAGATAGATGAGAAAAATTATATTTATTTAATTTGATATATGAAATATTAAATATATGATGTATAGTTCTTGTCCTTGTTCATATCATTAGTTTTAGTGGTTATTGTTCTTTGTTCTTAGTTCTTGTTCTTGCTCTTGCTTCTCGTTCTATTCTCTACAACCTTCCCTTTAGGATTTATGGTAGTAGACTTAAACTTGAGAACATGTATCTAAGACTTCATGTGTTCAAAGTGAGACAGTCGTAACCTATGTACAAGGTTTCCTGCATTTCAAGTGATGGAGTTTGAACTTGCATCCAGGGTTTCATGCATTCCTTGTGATACAGTCTGAAACCAATATCCAAGGCTTCTGACATTTCAAGCAGTGTAGTGTAAAAACTGCATCTATGGTTTCAAATGTTCTTAGCAGCATAGTTTGAAAACCTATGCTCAAGGCTTCACACGTTCCAAGTGATATAGTCTGAAATCTATCCAAGACTTCTCATGTTCAAAGCGATGTAGTCTGATAACCTGTATTCAAGGTTTCATACATTACAAGCAGCATAGTTTGAATACCTATGCTCAAGGCTTCATATGCTCTAAGCAACGTAGTCTAAAACTTGTCCTGATCTCCACTCCTTGTGTCTTCTTGAAACTTCTTCCTTCCGTCCAAAAATTGCTTGAAATATATCTTCCACGACTAATTTACTTGGAGCCTTGAATTGAATTTCTAAGTTTTTCTCGATCTCCCTCAACGGCAAATCAAATTAGCTTACAAGTTAGGTGCATTTTTAGTGTTTGGTTACTTCACCAAACTGGTGAGTAATATTATTTGGAAGGTGTAGAGAAAAGTTCGAAGGAAAATGGTAGGAGGCTCTCACATTTAGAAGAAATTTGAGAAAGGAAAACCCAAAAACTAAACTCTGATATTTCATGATTGAGAGCTCTACTTGCTCTTTGTTCTAAATGAAACCTACTGCAAATTTGATAGAGTAAGTAAACAAAAATTGAAATGGAAGCCTGACTTTTCTTTGATTTGATTTTCTGCCCGCAACTATTGTAGCATATCAGATTATCTAATTTTCATGGCATTTTCTTTAATTCTTTTAATCTTCAGGGGTAGTTTAGTTATTTGCAATTTTTCGAACATTTTATTAATATTTTTCGAATAGTTTAGTCATTTTATGACTTTTTTCTAATTCTTTCAATTTCAAGCTAGCGCTCAATAGTAGACACATATGAAGATATAGGAAGATTTTAAGGACACTTATAGTGAGTAGCGACTCCTCCAAAACTATTAGATTTTCGTAGAATTTGTGACATACGCGGACACTCGAATTTATGTGCAGAAGGCGAATTGACGAGTTGGACCTTGGAGACTAGGAAATGAGACCCTAAGTACGCCCTGAAATCCACATACACTTCGAAGGGTGACTTACACCATTGGAATAGGAATATGTAGGGTATATGGACCTTAAGCATCTAAAAGGGCTAGAAATGAACCAAAGTCATGAATTTTGCCAACTCTAGGGTGCTTACTTATACATAAGTTAAGAAACATAATTTTGATAAGAGGCTACAAGTAGGTGCTTACTTAGTAATTTTATATTTATTCTTGCTATTGTTTGTTTATAGATGAACGGTATATTGCCACTTGACGATGAGAGTGTGTGAAGCCATGCAACTGTAGGGAACTTTTTAATCTGAGTCATTCAATTTTTATGTCATTTTTAATAATGCTTTAATGTCACTCACTCGAAACTCGTGTTATTTTGTAAATTGTTCTTCCTTTAGCTCTCCACACATGATTTGCACTTTTAACACTTTTTATGTTCACTTTAATTTTTTCATGTTTTCTATTTTAAAAAATTAAAAATTTATACGTCCATTCGTACTTCTGAGTCCACCGTAACCCAAAAAGAGCTCAAAATTTAAATAACAGAAACAAAATAATATCAACTTTAAACCAACAAAATAATATCTAACCTAAGTGCTACAATTTAAAGAAGAATACAATTACCCTTGCTTCAATTCCATGATCTTCACAGATAAAATTGATCAAAGTTGTAATGTTTTATTATCGTTTTCTAATTTCATGCTTAAAGGGTTACACAATTCAAATCTACTATCAATCTCCTAAAATCTAAAATCTTGGTACTTTGAATATTTGAATCATATCTCAACTACTTTAAATCATATCTTCATTTTGAATACTTTGAATCATATCTCAACACTCCCCCTTGATTCAAAGTTGCACAAGTCAAGTACAAGCTTTTCTTTTGACAAGGCCTTCGTAAGTATGTCTGCTTTAACCCGTACAATGTCTGTCTCAACTTCTATACCTTCGTTTCTTTCTCTTCCTCTATGAATCCCTCTGGCGGTGTTACATACACCTCTTCTTGTAAATCTCCATCAAATTGATAAACATGCCACCGCAATGGGCTGCATGTCCCATGTAAATCTCTATAGAACTTTTCATTTAGCAAGTGAACCGTATCTCATGTTCCATTTTTCTTAGCAAACTGCATCTCTACTGCCATGGATTTCTTCAGTTTTTCTTTTTCAGTTGCTTCTTCATAATTCATTGAGTCTGAAATAGTAAGAGCAAATTGACATGATGCATATATGTCAGCTAAAGATTTATACTTCCTTGAAGATGTCTCATCCGAAAGTTCTTCAAGAGAAGAATCGCTGTTTAGTGATGCTGAAAATGATGAATTTGACACATTTTGTGTTGCAGTGGAAGCACTAGGAGATGCACTGGAGTTGACACTTGTTTCTTCATTTGAAAAACTTCAACTGTAATCTTCTGTTGCTCCTGTTTTTTACTTCAATCCCAACTCACGTTTTCATTAAATATTACATCCCTCCAAACTAAAATATTTTAACTAAGGGGTTGTATAATTTATATGCCTTCGATTGAGTACAATAACCAATGAAAATGCATTTTTCAGATTTTTCATCCAGCTTTTGACGAGTTTGAGAATGTTTCAAAGCATAAGCAACACAACCAAACATTTGTAAATGATTTACAGATGGTTTCCTTCCATGCCATGCTTCATAAGGAGTTCGATTCATAACCGTCTTCATTGGTGAGAGGTTTAATAGATAAACAGATGTTGCTACAGCTACTGCCCAAAATTGGTTTGGAATCTCCTTGCTTATAACATACTTCTTGCCATCTCCACAATAGTTCAATTTTTTCGTTCAGCGATTCCATTTTGTTCTGGAGTGTAGGGAGCTGTTAACTCCCTTTGGATGCCCTCATCTTCACAAAACAGATTGAACTCTTCAGATATGAACTCGCCACCTCTATCTGTGCGAAGAACTTTAATGTAACAGGCACTTTGGTTTTCCACCATAGCTTTAAATATCTGGTACTTCTGAAAATTTTCTGACTTATGTTGTAGAAAGTAAACCTAGCTCATGCTACTATAATCATCCATGAATAGTCAAAAGTATATACTCCCACCTAAGAACTTCGTTTGCATTGGCCCACATAAATCAACGTGAATTAGTTCTAAACAATGTGAAGCTCTTTTCGTTTTTCCAATAGGAAAGGACTTCCTGGTCTGCTTGCGATAAATGCATCCTTCACATAAATTAGTTGAGTCAATTCTTGGTAATTCGAAAGCCATACCTTTGTTGACTCTGGCAATTCTGAGGAAAATGTCGACGAAAAAACAGGTCGAAGGTTTCTTCGAAAGAAAAAATAGCATCAGTAAAAGGAGAGAGGGAGAGAGATTTGATGAAGACTCGATGTTTTATTTCTCTTCAGTTGAATTCTTTAAATAACAAATCTAATTACAAAAATAGAAAAACTAATTACAAAAAATAGAAAAGTGGGCAAAGACTTCGCCCAAGTTTGCCAAAAATTGCAGCAAGAATTACGTTATTCCATTGGCGTGAATTCAGAAGTTTTGAGACGTCAAAACAACCTAACTGAATAAGGAACATAACTTTTATTTAACAATCTCCTCCTAAATGTTGCTATATCTACCTTATTATTTGAACTCCGATCTTTGAGCGTAGTTCTTCAAATTTTACCCGCTCCAGTGACTTGGTAAAAATGTCTCCAAGTTGTTCCTCTATTCGGATGAAATCAATCTGGATGAGCCCTCAATCTGCACATTCTCGAATGTTGTGGAATCTGATTTCTATGTGCTTACTCCAGTCGTGCAAAATTGGATTTTTGATCAGGGAGATCGTAGTTTTGTTGTCTACGTATAGCATTGGTGGACCGCTTTCTCTCCCGATGAGTTCTACCATTAGTCGCGCAAGCCAGACCCCTTGTGTTGCTTCCATCGAAGCGGCGATGTATTCTGCTTCGAAGGAAGATAAAACAACTACCTTCTGTTTTATTGATTGCCAGCAGATCGCGCCGCCTGAGAGGAAGTAGATCATTCCGCTGGTGCTCTTATGATCATCAACGTCACCGGCCATGTCACTATCACTGTAGCTGACCAGCTTGAGTTTCTCCTTTCCTCTCCCTGCGCAATATCATACACCCCAGCCTCTGGTTCCGGCTACATAGCGCAGGATGCGCTTGACAGCCATTAGATGCTCCTCCCTAGGTGCTTCCATAAACCTGCTCACATATCCAACAGAATAAGCAAGATCAGAACGAGAGTTTACCAAATAGCGTAGACTCCTAACAATGTTGCGGTAATTGGTGGAGTCGACTGTCATCGTAATGCCGGCCTTCCTTAGTTGGAGCCGGGCCTCCATTGGCGTCCTTGTAGGATTATTGTTCACAAGCCTAGTTGTGTCCAACAGCTTCTTTGCGTATGCACTTTGGTAGATGGAGATGCCGGTAGAGTTCTATTACACTTCAATGTCGAGGTAGTAGCTGAGCACGCCAAGATCGCTCATCTCGAAGTTCTTTGACATCTCCTTCTTGAACCTTCCGAGGAATTCCACGTCGCCTCTAGTGATTATGAGGTCGTCGACATACACTCCCAGGATCAGTCGCTGCTTGCCATGGCCGTGCATGTACATGTCATACTCAGAGGCACAGCGCTTGAATTTCAGTGACAGTAGGGTACTGTCAAGCTTCGCGTTCCAGGCTCGTGGGGCTTGTCGAAGCCCATAGAGTGCTTTGTGCAGAAGCAGTACCTTATTGGGGTTGTCGTTGTCCAGGAAGCCAAGTGGTTGTCGGACGTAGCGGTCTCTTTCAGCTCTCTGTTAAGGAAAGCAGACTTCACGTCCATATGGTGAACCTCCCAAGAGTAATGGGCCGGAATTGCCAGCAAGAGACGGACGAATTCTAACCTTGCCACTGGCGCAAATACCTCTTCGAAGTCCACTCCTTGCTTCTAGACGTAGCCCTTCGCCACCAGACGGGCTTTGTGCTTCACAACTTCTCCTTTTTCGTTGCGCTTCAGTTTGAAGACCCATTTGAGCCCTATGGCTCAGTGTTCCGGTGGCATATCCTTCAGACTCCACGTCTGGTTCTCGGTGATGGATGTCATCTCCTCCTGCATTGCCTTCAGTCAGCATGGGTTCCTTTCTGCTTTGCCCAAGGTGTTCGGTTCATCTGCACTGATGGCATGCAGTTCAGCCACTTCTTCGAGCTCGCGCGCTACCAGTCCAGGTGATTCACCTCTTCCCACTAGGTCGTCCATCCTCTGGTACCTGGCCTCTAGATCAGCATCGTGATCAGCATCCAGCGTCGAATCCGTAGTCCGTGGTGTTGCGAATTCCACTGGTTCAGGGGTTGCACCTGCTGGCGGCGGTGACAGCTCCTGATGATGGGCTCCTCCTTCTTCCGGCTCGGTGAAGAGGTACTCCACCGTGAATTGATTTGGATTATGGTCTGTCTTGATCACTTCATTCCACTGCCAGAAGGTGCTTTCATCGAAGACAACGTCGCGAGACACGTGAGCTCGCCTCCTACAGGATCATAGAATCTGTACGCCTTGCTCTCGGGCTCATAACCGATGAAGACGACCTTCAGCCACCTAGGATCGAGCTTGGCCAGGTGGGGACGTGTTACCTTCATGTATGCGACGCAGCCGAACACGCATAAATGATGTACTGCTGGCTTTTTGTTGTACCAAGCCTCATATGGCATCTTCCCGTCGAGGCTTCGGGTTGGTGACCGATTGAGGAGATAGACGGTCGTCATTATCGCCTCTGCCCATAATCTCCCAGGTATCCTGGCCGTCACTAGCAATGACCTCGTTGTCCTGACGATGGTCTGATTTTGGCGCTCCACCACTCCATTTTGTTGGGAGGAGTAGGGCGCCGTTAGGTGCCGTTGTATGCCGATCTCGTCACAGTACTTACCAAAACTTGTCAAGGAGAATTCTTCGCCTCGGTCTGTGCGCAGCACTCGCATCTTCTTCTCACATTCGGCCTCCGCTTGCGCTTTAATGCGCTTAACCGCCTCACTTTTCGCTTGCAGTAGGGTCAGCCACATGAAGCAACTTTTGTCATCACCGTGTACAAGCTCCAACGGCTCATCGGTGCGGTAAGACGTGGAAATGATGTACCACTGGCTTTTTGTTGTACCAGGCCTCATATGGCATCTTCCCGTCGAGGCTTCGGGTTGGTGACCGATTGAGGAGATAGACGGTCATCATTATCGCCTCTCCCCAGAATCTCCCAGGCATCCCGGCCGTCACCAGCAATGACCTCGCTGTCCCGACGATGGTCTGATTTTGGCGCTCCACCACTACGTTCTGTTAGGGAGAGTAGAGCGCCGTAAGGTGCCATTGTATATCGATCTCGTCGCAGTACTTATAGAAACTTGCCGAGGTGAATTCTCTGCCTCGGTCTGTGCGCTTAACCGCCTCTTCCGCCTCACTTTTCGCTTGAAGTAGGGTAAGCCACATGAAGCGGCTTTTGTCATCATCGTGTACAAGCTCCAACGGCTCATCGGCGCAGTAGGACGTGGAAATGACATATTAGAGGAGGAAAATACAGACTTACCATAATAAGGCATTTCGCAACTCGATCATAGATGGTAAAATAACAATTTAAAGGTTTGTTATTTTTTAAAACAAATTGAAACCCAAGAGTTTCGAAAATTTCTAATTCATTTTGGATTAGAAAGAACAATAAAGGAGGTTTTCAAATAGTTATCAAATTGTTCCGTCATTTAATAAAAAAAAAAAAAAAAACAAGTGCTGTTTTAAATGAACCTTATTTAGAAATTGTTCCGTCATTTAATAAAAAAAAAAAAAAAAACAAGTGCTGTTTTAAATGAACCTTATTTAGGTGATCTAGATCTCTTGGTGGTGGTTTGGTTTAAGGTTTTGTTTATGATGCTTATGAATCAAATAATTATGTCTGGTGTAGTATGAAAAATGTTATAAGAAAGAATGGACCTCACATATTCATGATGATGGACGCATATAGAGACCAGTAAAGAGTTGACCAATTCATCTTACGATCATGTATAAAATTATGATTGATGATTACGATTTGAGGAGCAAAGTGATGAGGAATGATGTAACACCCCAAAAAAATAAAGGAAATTAGCTCCAATAAGAACAAGCGGCCATGTAAGATCCAAATGATTCAAGGAAAGAAATTAAGAGGATTAAGCAAGGACAAGAGTCTTAATCAAGTCATTTCGACAAAGATTGGAAAGGAAAAAGTAGGTGAAAAGGGCAAAAAGGTCATTTTTCAATGACCGAAGATCTTCCTTTTCAACTATAAAAAGTGAAACAAATGAAGCACAAATGTGTTCATACACATCTCTTTTCCTCTCCCATTTCAACCATATGAGTTTATTTTCAACGCTTGCACTTTCTCACTTAATTCCATTGTTCTTTGCTAACCAATTCACTACCGTAGAAGGATCATTCCTCCAAAATCCAAATATTATGGTCAAGATAACAGATGCTCTAAAATCTAAAAATCAGCTCACTATTCACTGCAAATCTAGCGATGATGACTTGGGAGTCCACAAGCTGACACCCTGGGCCAGCTACGACTTCAGTTTTCGTCCAAACTTATGGGGCACGACTAAAATTGTAATAAAAGGGCGAGCAGTCCTGCTTCTAACTCAGTGACCCAAGTTTCATCCCACACAATAAAAAGTTTAATCTTGTTTTTACAATTTTAGTCGGATTCAAAATTGAATTACTTTTCGTAACAACCATGGATAAAATCTGGTTTGTTAACAAATATTATATTTTTCGAAAGTCGTCGTTGCAGAGTGGTGAGTACTCCGACGAGTTTGATCCCCCGCAGCGATTATTTTTAAATTTCTTTTGAATTCGAAATTCGGGATTAGATTCCTTTTTCTCACGTGTGTTAACAAATAACACATTTTTCAGAGGTTGATGTAATACAGTAGTGAGTATTCCCGTTTGTCACTCGAGAGACCTGAGTTTCTACCCCGACAATAATAAGCTTAATTTTCTTTTTAAAATTTGCACCGCATTTGAAATTGGATTACTTGTTCCGAATCTTCGATTGATAAATTCTAGAGCGTTGACAATGGATCACATTTTCTAAAGACGATTGGTAAAATCTGGAGCGTTAACAAATAATTTATTTTTATGAGTCGTCTTAGTGATACAATGGAGTATTTCCGCTTGTCATTTGAGTTATTATGTTCCAGAGGTCGTTGTAATACAAGGGCGAGCAGTCCTGCTTGTCACTCAGTGACCCAAGTTTGATCCCAAACAAAAACAAGTTTAATCTTGTTTTTACAATTTTAGTCGGATTCAAAATTGAATTACTTTTCGTAACGGCCATGGTTAAATCTGGTTTGTTAACAAATATTATATTTTTCGAAAGTCGTCGTTGTAGAGTGGTGAGTACTCCCACGAGTTCGATCCCACGCAACGACGATTTTTTTATTTTCTTTTGAATTCGAAATTCGGTAGTGGTGAACCGAATTATTTAGGTTTGTTTCCCAACAACAAAATTCGGGATTGGATTCCTTTTTCTCTCGTGCGTTAACAAATAATATATTTTTCAGAGGTCGATGTAATACAGTAGTGAGTATTCCCGCTTGTCACTCGAGAGACCTGAGTTTGAACCCCGACAATAATAAGCTTAATTTTCTTTTGAAAATTTACACCCCATTTGAAATTGAATTACTTGTTCCGAATCTTCGTTTGATAAAATCTAGAGCGTTAACAAATAATTTATTTTTTATGAGTCGTTTTAGTGGTAAACTGAGGAGTATTTCCGCTTGTCATTCGAGTTGTTATGTTCCAGAGGTCGTTGTAATACACGGGTGAGCATTCCAGCTTGTAACTCTGTGACCCAAGTATGATCCCGAACAATAACAAGTTTCATCTTGTTTTTCAAATTTTAGTCGGATACCAAATTGAATTACTTTTTGTAACGGCGATGGATAAAATCTGGTTTAATATCAAATATTATATGTTTCGAAAGTCATTTTAGAGTTGTGAGTACAACCACGAGTTTGATCCCACGCAGCAACGATTTTTAATTTTCTTTTGAATTCGAAATTCGGTAGTGGTGAACCGGATGATTTGGGTTTGTTTCCCAACAACGAAATTCGGGATTGGATTCCTTTTTCTCTCGTGTGTTAACAAATAATACATTTTTTAGAGGTCGATGCAATACAGTAGTGAGTATTCCCGCTTGTCACTCGAGAGACCTTAGTTTGAACCCCGACAATAATAAGCTTAATTTTCTTTTGAAAATTTGCACTGCATTTGAAATTGGATTGCTTGTTCCGAATCTTCGATTGATAAAATCTAAAGCGTTGACAATGGATCACTTTTTCTAAAGACGATTGGTAAAATCTGGAGCGTTAACAAATAATTTATTTTTTATGAGTCGTTTTAGTGGTAAACTGGGGAGTATTTCCGCTTGTCATTCGAGTTATTATGTTCCAGAGGTCGTTGTAATACAAGGGCGAGCATTCCATCATGTAACTCAGTGACCCAAGTATGATCTCGAACAATAATCCAATTGTTGTTCTCCCACGAGTTTATCCCCCGCAGCTAAGATTTTTAAATTTCTTTTCAATTCAAAATTCGGTAGTGGCAAACCAGACTATTTGGGTTTGTTTCCCAACAACGAAATTCGGGATTGGATTCCTTTTTCTCTCGTGTGTTAACAAATAACACATTTTTCAGAGGTCGATGTAATACAGTAGTGAGTATTCCCGCTTGTCACTCGAGAGACCTTAGTTTGAACCCCGACAATAATAAGCTTAATTTTCTTTTGAAAATTTGCACTGCATTTGAAATTGGATTGCTTGTTCCGAATCTTCGATTGATAAAATCTAAAGCGTTGACAATGGATCACATTTTCTAAAGACGATTGGTAAAATCTGGAGCGTTAACAAATAATTTATTTTTTATGAGTCGTCTTAGTGATACAATGGAGAGTATTTCCGCTTGTCATTCGAGTCATTATGTTCAAGAAGTCGTTGTAATAAAAGGGCGAGCAGTCCTGCTTGTCACTCAGTGACCCAAGATTGATCCCAAACAATAAAAATTTTAATCTTGTTTTTACAATTTTAGTTGGATTCAAAATTGAATTACTTTTCGTACAAACCATGGATAAAATCTGATTTGTTAACAAATATTATATTTTTCGAAAGTCGTTGTAGAGTGGTGAATACTCCCACGAGTTTGATCCCTCGCAGCGACAATTTTTAAATTTCTTTTCAATTCGAAATTCGGTAGTGGAAAACCGAACTATTTGGGTTTGTTTCCCAACAACGAAATTCGGGATTGGATTCCTTTTTCTCTCGTGTGTTAACAAATAACACATTTTTCAGAGGTCGATGTAATACAGGAGTGAGTATTCCCGCTTGTCACTCGAGAGACCTGAGTTTGTACCCCGACAATAATANGCTTAATTTTCTTTTGAAAATTTGCACCGCATTTGAAATTGGATTTCTTGTTCCGAATCTTCGATTGATAAAATCTAGAGCGTTGACAATGGATCACATTTTCTAAAGACGATTGGTAAAATCTGGAGCGTTAACAAATAATTTATTGTTTATGAGTCGTTTTAGTGATACAATGGAGAGTATTTTCGCTTGTCATTCGAGTTATTATGTTCTAGTGGTCGTTGTAATACAAGGGCGAGCATTCCTTCTTGTCACTCAGTGACCCAAGTTTGATCCCGAACAATGACATGTTTAATCTTGTTTTTACAATTTTAGTCGGATTCAAAATTGAATTACTTTTTGTTACGGCGATGGATAAAATCTGGTTTGTTAACAAATATTATATTTTTCGAAAGTCGTCGTTGTAGAGTTGTGAGTACTCCCACGAGTTTGATCCCCCGCAGCGATGATTTTTAATTTTCTTTTGAATTCGAAATTCGGTAGTGGTGAACCGGATGATTTGGGTTTGTTTCCCAACAACAAAATTCGCGATTGGATTCCTTNTTCTCTCATGTGTTAACAAATAACACATTTTTCAGAGGTCGATGTAGTATAGTAGTGAGTATTCCCGCTTGTCACTCGAGAGTCCTGAGTTTGAAACCCGACAATACTAAGCTTAATTTTCTTCTGAAAATTGGCACCAGATTTCAAATTGGATTACTTGTTCCGAATCTTCGATTGGTAAAATCTAGAGCGTTAACAAATAATTTATTTTTAACGAGTCGATTTAGTGATACAATGGAGAGTATTTCCGCTTGTCATTCGAGTTATTATGTTCCAGAGGTCGTTGTAATACAAGGGCGAGCATTCCTGCTTGTCACTCAGTGACCCAAGTTTGATCCCGAACAATAACAAGTTTAATCTTGTTTTTACCATTTTAGTGGGATTCAAAATTGAATTACTTTTTGTAATGGCGATGGATAAAATCTGGTTTGTTAACAAATATTATGTTTTTCGAAAGTCGTTGAGGTAGAGTGGTGAGTACTCGCACGAGTTTGAGACCCCGCACGACGATTCTTAATTTTCTTTTGAATTCGAAATTCGGTAGTGGTGAACCGGATGATTTGGGTTTGTTTCCCAACAACGAAATTCGGGATTGGATTCCTTTTTCTCTCGTGTGTTAACAAATAATATATTTTTCAGAGGTCGATGTAATACAGTAGTGAGTATTCCCGCTTGTCACTCGAGAGACCTGAGTTTGAACCCTGACAATAATAAGCCTAATTTTCTTTTGAAAATTTGCACCTCATTTGAAATTGGATTACTTGTCCCGAATCTTCGATTGATAAAATCTAAAGCGTTGACAATGGATCACCTTTTCTAAAGACTATTGGTAAAATCTGGAGCGTTAACAAATAGTTTTTTTTTATGAGTTGTTTTAGTGATACAATGGAGTGTATTTCCGCTTGTCATTCGAGTTATTATGTTCCAGAGGTCGTTGTAATACAAGGGCGAGCATTCCTGCTTGTCACTCAGTGACCCAAGTTTGATCCCGAACAATAACAAGTTTAATCTTGTTTTTACAATTTTAGTGGGATTCAAAATTGAATTACTTTTTGTAATGGCGATGGATAAAATCTGGTTTGCTAACAAATATTATGTTTTTCGAAAGTCGTTGATGTAGAGTGGTGAGTACTCGCACGAGTTTGAGACCCCGCACGACGATTCTTAATTTTCTTTTGAATTCGAAATTCGGTAGTGGTGAACCGGATGATTTGGGTTTGTTTCCCAACAACGAAATTCGGGATTGGATTCCTTTTTCTCTCGTGTGTTAACAAATAATATATTTTTCAGAGGTCGATGTAATACAGTAGTGAGTAGTCCCGCTTGTCACTCGAGAGACCTGAGTTTGAACCCTGACAATAATAAGCCTAATTTTCTTTTGAAAATTTTCACCTCATTTGAAATTGGATTACTTGTCCCGAATCTTCGATTGATAAAATCTAAAGCGTTGACAATGGATCACCTTTTCTAAAGACTATTGGTAAAATCTGGAGCGTTAACAAATAGTTTTTTTTTGATGAGTTGTTTTAGTGATACAATGGAGAGTATTTCCGCTTGTCATTCGAGTTATTATGTTCTAGAGGTCGTTGTAATACATGGGCGAGCATTCCTTCTTGTCACTCAGTGACCCAAGTTTGATCCCGAACAATAACAAGTTTAATCTTGTTTTTACAATTTTAGTCGGATTCAAAATTGAATTACTTTTTGTAACGGCTATGGATAAAATCTTGTTTGTTCACAAATATTATATTTTTCGAAAGTCGTCGTTATAGAGTTGTGAGTACTCCCACGAGTTTGATCCCCCGCAGCGACGATTGTTAATTTTCTTTTGAATTCGAAATTCGGTAGTGATGAACCGGATGATTTGGGTTTGTTTTCCAANAACGAAATTCGGGATGAATTCGAAATTCGGTAGTGATGAACCGGATGATTTGGGTTTGTTTTCCAACAACGAAATTCGGGATTGGATTCTTTTTTCTCTCGTGTGTTAACAAATAATATATTTTTCAGAGGTCGATGTAATACAGTAGTGAGTATTCCCGCTGTCACTCGAGAGACCTGAGTTTGAAACCCGACAATAATAAGCTTAATTTTCTTTTGAAAATTTGCACCGCATTTGAAATTGGATTACTTGTCCCGATCTTCGATTGATAAAATCTAGAGCGTTGACAATGGATCACCTATTCTAAAGACGATTTGTAAAATCTGGAGCGTTAACAAATAATTTATTTTTTATGAGTCATTTTAGTGGTATAATGGGGAGTATTTCCGCTTGTCATTCGAGTTATTATGTTCCAGAGGTCGTTGTAATACAAGGGCGAGCATTCCTGCTTGTCACTCAGTGACCCAAGTTTGATCCCGAACAATAACAAGTTTAATCTTGTTTTTACAATTTTAGTGGGATTCAAAATTGAATTACTTTTTGTAATGGCGATGGATAAAATCTGGTTTGTTAACAAATATTATGTTTTTCGAAAGTCGTTGATGTAGAGTGGTGAGTACTCGCACGAGTTTGAGACCCCGCACGACGATTCTTAATTTTCTTTTGAATTCGAAATTCGGTAGTGGTGAACCGGATGATTTGGGTTTGTTTCCCAACAACGAAATTCGGGATTGGATTCCTTTTTCTCTCGTGTGTTAACAAATAATATATTTTTCAGAGGTCGATGTAATACAGTAGTGAGTATTCCCGCTTGTCACTCGAGAGACCTGAGTTTGAACCCTGACAATAATAAGCCTAATTTTCTTTTGAAAATTTGCACCTCATTTGAAATTGGATTACTTGTCCCGAATCTTCGATTGATAAAATCTAAAGCGTTGACAATGGATCACCTTTTCTAAAGACTATTGGTAAAATCTGGAGCGTTAACAAATAGTTTTTTTTTTATGAGTTGTTTTAGTGATACAATGGAGTGTATTTCCGCTTGTCATTCGAGTTATTATGTTCCAGAGGTCGTTGTAATACAAGGGCGAGCATTCCTGCTTGACACTCAGTGACCCAAGTTTGATCCCGAACAATAACAAGTTTAATCTTGTTTTTACAATTTTAGTCAGATTCAAAATTGAATTACTTTTTGTAACGGCTATGGATAAAATCTTGTTTGTTCACAAATATTATATTTTTCGAAAGTCGTCGTTGTAGAGTTGTGAGTACTCCCACGAGTTTGATCCCCCGCAGCGACGATTGTTAATTTTCTTTTGAATTCGAAATTCGGTAGTGGTGAACCGGATGATTTGGGTTTGTTTTCCAACAACGAAATTCGGGATNGGATTCTTTTTTCTCTCGTGTGTTAACAAATAATATATTTTTCAGAGGTCGATGTAATACAGTAGTGAGTATTCCCGCTGTCACTCGAGAGACCTGAGTTTGAAACCCGACAATAATAAGCTTAATTTTCTTTAGAAAATTTTCACCGCATTTGAAATTGGATTACTTGTCCCGAATCTTCGATTGATAAAATGTAGAGCATTGACAATGGATCACTTTTTCTAAAGACGATTGGTAAAATCTAGAGCGTTAACAAATAATTTATTTTTAACGAGTCGATTTAGTGATACAATGGAGAGTATTTCCGCTTGTCATTCGAGTTATTATGTTCCAGAGGTCGTTGTAATACAAGGGCGAGCATTCCTGCTTGTCACTCAGTGACCCAAGTTTGATCCCGAACAATAACAAGTTTAATCTTGTTTTTACAATTTTAGTCGGATTCAAAATTGAATTACTTTTTGTAACCGCGATGGATAAAATCTGGTTTGTTAACAAATATTATATTTTTCGAAAGTCGTCGTTGTAGAGTGGTGAGTACTCCCACGAGTTTGATCCCCCGCAGCGACGATTTTTAATTTTCTTTTGAATTCGAAATTCGGTAGTGGTGAACCGGATGATTTGGGTTTGTTTCCCAACAACGAAATTCGGGATTGGATTCCTTTTTCTCTCGTGTGTTAACAAATAATATATTTTTCAGAGGTCGATGTAATACAGTAGTGAGTAGTCCCGCTTGTCACTCGAGAGACCTGAGTTTGAACCCTGACAATAATAAGCCTAATTTTCTTTTGAAAATTTGCACCTCATTTGAAATTGGATTACTTGTCCCGAATCTTTGATTGATAAAATCTAAAGCGTTGACAATGGATCACCTTTTCTAAAGACTATTGGTAAAATCTGGAGCGTTAACAAATAGTTTTTTTTTTATGAGTTGTTTTAGTGATACAATGGAGAGTATTTCCGCTTGTCATTCGAGTTATTATGTTCTAGAGGTCGTTGTAATACATGGGCGAGCATTCCTTCTTGTCACTCAGTGACCCAAGTTTGATCCCGAACAATAACAAGTTTAATCTTGTTTTTACAATTTTAGTCGGATTCAAAATTGAATTACTTTTTGTAACGGCTATGGATAAAATCTTGTTTGTTCACAAATATTATATTTTTCGAAAGTCGTCGTTGTAGAGTTGTGAGTACTCCCACGAGTTTGATCCCCCGCAGCGACGATTGTTAATTTTCTTTTGAATTCGAAATTCGGTAGTGGTGAACCGGATGCTTTGGGTTTGTTTTCCAACAACGAAATTCGGGATTGGATTCTTTTTTCTCTCGTGTGTTAACAAATAATATATTTTTCAGAGGTCGATGTAATACAGTAGTGAGTATTCCCGCTGTCACTCGAGAGACCTGAGTTTGAAACCCGACAATAATAAGCTTAATTTTCTTTTGAAAATTTGCACCGCATTTGAAATTGGATTACTTGTCCCGAATCTTCGATTGATAAAATCTAGAGCATTGACAATGGATCACTTTTTCTAAAGACGATTGGTAAAATCTAGAGCGTTAACAAATAATTTATTTTTAACGAGTCGATTTAGTGATACAATGGAGAGTATTTCCGCTTGTCATTCGAGTTATTAGTTTCCAGAGGTCGTTGTAATACAAGGGCGAGCATTCCTGCTTGTCACTCAGTGACCCAAGTTTGATCCCGAACAATAACAAGTTTAATCTTGTTCTTACAATTTTAGTCGGATTCAAAATTAAATTACCTTTTGTAACGGCGATGNCCCGACAATAATAAGCTTAATTTTCTTTTGAAAATTTGCACCGCATTTGAAATTGGATTACTTGTCCCGAATCTTCGATTGATAAAATCTAGAGCATTGACAATGAATCACTTTTTCTAAAGACGATTGGTAAAATCTAGAGCGTTAACAAATAATTTATTTTTAATGAGTCGATTTAGTGATACAATGGACAGTATTTCCGCTTGTCATTCGAGTTATTAGTTTCCAGAGGTCGTTGTAATACAAGGGCGAGCTTTCCTGCTTGTCACTCAGTGACCCAAGTTTGATCCCGAACAATAACAAGTTTAATCTTGTTCTTACAATTTTAGTCGGATTCAAAATTGAATTACTTTTTGTAACGGTGATGGATAAAATCTGGTTTGTTAACAAATATTATATTTTTCGAAAGTCGTCGTTGTAGAGCGGTGAGTACTCCCACGAGTTTGATCCTCCGCAGCGACGATTTTTAATTTTCTTTTGAATTCGAAATTCGGTAGTGGTGAACCAAATGATTTGGGTTTGTTTCCCAACAACGAAATTTGGGATTGGATTCCTTTTTCTCTAGTGTGTTAACAAATAATATATTTTTCAGAGGTCGATGTAATACAGTAGTGAGTATTCCCGCTTGTCACTCGAGAGACCGGAGTTTGAACCTCGACAATAATAAGCCTAATTTTCTTTTGAAAATTTTCACCGCATTTGAAATTGGATTACTTGTCCCGATCTTCGATTGATAAAATCTAGAGCGTTGACAATGGATCACCTATTTTAAAGACGATTGGTAAAATTTGGAGCGTTAACAAATAATTTATTTTTTATGAGTCATTTTAGTGGTACAATGGGGAGTATTTCCGCTTGTCATTCGAGTTATTATGTTCCAGACGTCGTTGTAATACAAGGGCTAGCATTCCTGCTTGTAACTCAGTGACCCAAGTATGATCCCGAACAATAACAAGTTTAATCTTGTTTTTAGAATTTTAGTCGGATAACAAATTGAATTACTTTTTGTAACAGCGATTGATAAAATCTGGTTTGTTAACAAATATTATATTTTTCGATAGTCGTCGTTGTAGAGTGGTGACTACTCCCACGAGTTTGATCCCCCGCAGCGATGAATTTTAAATTTCTTTTGAATTCGAAATTCGGTATTGGCGAACCGGACTATTTGGGTTCGTTTCCCAACAATGAAATTCGGGATTGGATTCCTTTTTCTCTCGTGTGTTAACAAATAATACATTTTTCAGAGGACGATGTAATAGGGTAATGAGTATTTCCGCTTGTCACTCGAGAGACATGAGTTTGTACCCCGACAATAATAAGCTTCATTTTCTTTTGAAAATTTGCACCGAATTTGAAATTGGATTACTTGTTCCGAATCTTCGATTGATAAAATCTAGAGCGTTGACAATGGATCACATTTTCTAAAGACGATTGGTAAAATCTGGAGCGTTA
>NW_019272231.1:55994-78707 GCF_002738345.1 Cucurbita maxima
CGCTTTAATGCACTTAACCGCCTCTGCCGCCTCACTTTTCGCTTGCAGCAGGGTCAGGCACATGAAACGGCTTTTGTCATCGACTAACAGGAGGAAGAGACTCTTACCGCCTGGGGTCGCCGACTTGATGGGCCCGCAGATATTACCGTGTACAAGCTCCAATGGCTCATCAGCTCGATAGGACGTTCGAGACGAAAAGGGTGTGCGCCTCTGTTTGCTGATGAGGCACCCGTCGCACAGCTTGTTCACGCCTTTGATTGCTGGCAAACCGTGCACCAACTCCTCCTTCTGTAGTTTTTCTAGAGCAGGAAAGTTTAAATGCCCATACCTTGCGTGCTACCTCCAAGATACCTCTTCAGTCTTGGCCGATAGACTAACAGGTTGCTCTATCTCTAAGTCCAGGATGTAAAGACGGTTTGTCGTGCACCTTGCCTGCGTGAGCAGCCGTCGTTGATTATCGCAAATTTTGAGTAGTCCGCGCTCGATGGAGATGAAGCAGCCTGGCTCATTGAGTTGACCCAGGCTCACAAGGTTAGCCTTGAGCCTCAGGATGAAATAGACGTCGGTCAGCATGCGATGCTCGCCTCCCTTGCTGGCGAACAGGATGATGTCGCGTCCTTCGATCTCGACGACGGAGCCGTCGCCAAATTTCACCATCCCGCGGATCCCCGAGTTGAGCTCGGAGAACGCAGATCTAGCCCCAGTCATATGGTTTGTTGCCCCTGTGTCTAGGATCCATCGCCGGCCCTTGTGTTGCTCGTCGCGCTGGCTGATCTGAGCGAACACTCGCTCCTCCAGTTGAATTGGCTCCCTAGCTGGTGCCACCTTTGCTACGCCCAGCTGGAGCTCTTTCTCAAGTTCAACATCGTCGTCGATTACCTCCATCTCCGTGGATTTGGAATCGACCATGGGGACACATGCAGTTACCATGAAGAGAGCTGGCTCGTCCTCCTCGGATTGAGCCACATGGGCCTTTTCGGCCTTTTCCTTGTTCCTAAGCTTGCTCCAGCAATTCCTGCTTAGGTGTTCTCTCTTCCCACAGTTCGAGCAGATCGGCCTGCCATTGGTCGACTCCTTCTTTAGATTCCCATCTTTCCCGCTCATACGCCCGTGGGAGATCCATGGCTTCTTACCGTCTTTGCGGCTAGATGAGGACCCATTGCTCTCGCCGGTGTTGTCACGGAGCTTTAGGCGTGCAAGCCATTCCTCCTCAGTGAGGAGTAGACGACCCTCCTTGTCGACAGCTGAAATGGTGTTTTTCTTCCGCTGCTCGACGTTACGCAGTCTTCCGGTCACCTCTTCCACCGTTAGGTCATTCACGTCAACAAATGTCTCGATTGAAATTGCAACTTGCTCGAGGTGATCAGGGACGACCTGCAGCATCTTCTTCACGATTTCTGTCTCGTTGATGCTGCCACCGAGTGTGGTGATGCTATTGGCAAGCCCCGTGATCCGCATTGAAAAATCATCGACGGATTTGCCGGTCCTTGAAGTGGATCTCCGAGAGATCCTTTCGTAGCTGCTCGATGTTGGATTCCCGCACTCACTGTACACCGACCCGACGAGATTTGATTCCCTCCCAGGCCAATTGCGCGATGTGCTTGGTGGAGAGAGATGCCAGCATCTCTGGGGGCACACAGATCGTAATATGGCGGCGAACGCCAGCCGATCCTCAATCGTTTCTCCTTCCTCTGGCTCGACAGCATGCCCATAACCCTTGTGCCTGTAGGTTGACGCGCATTAACAAGGTCCACTCGTTATAGTTGGACTTTGTCAATATAGGATACTGAACGACTACAGTCGTTGTCTCCCTGATCACTCGCTCTACGATAACTTGACTGATGCTGCCACCGAGTGTGGTGATGCTATTGGCAAGCCCCGTGATCCGCATTGACAAATCATCGACGAATTTGCCGGTCCTTAAAGTAGATCTCCGAGAGCTCCTTTCGTAGCTGCTCAATGTTGGATTCTCGCACTCGCTGTACACCGACCCGACGGGATTTGATTCCCCTCCCAGGCCGATTGTGCGGTGCGCTTGGTGGAGAGAGATGCCAGCATCTCTGAGGGCACACAGATCGTAATATGGCGGCGAACGCCAGCCGATCCTCAATCGTTTCTCCTTCCTCTGGCTTGACAGCATGCCCATAACCCTTATGCCTGTAGGTTGACGCGCATTAACAAGGTCCACTCGTTATAGTTGGACTTTGTCAATATAGGATACTGAACGATTTATTCCCTCCCAGGCCGATTGCGCGGTGCGGCGAACGCCAGCCGATCCTCAATCGTTTCTTCTTTCTCTGGCTCGACAGCATGCCCATAACCCTTGTGCCTATAGGTTGACGCGCATTAACAAGGTCCACTCGTTATAGTTGAACTTTGTCAATAAAGTCCACTCCCAGGCCGATTGCGCGGTGCGCTTGGTGGACAGAGATGCCAGCATCTCTGGGGGCACACAGATCGTAATATGGCGGTAAAGTCCACTCCCAGGCCGATTGCGCGGTGCGCTTGGTGGAAAGAGGCACACAGATCGTAATATGGCGGCGAACGCCAGCCGATCCTCAACGATAACTTGACGCCCGTCATCACGGCGACGGCGTGGAGGAGTGAGTGAGCCTACCCGAGATGGGCCCCATGATGTGTGTGTTTTTACACTTTGCATTTTCTTCTACTCGAACCTGTAAAATGTTAGGTCAAAGCCCTAAACACTTGAGCTATTCAACTTGTTTGTTGATAGGTTGGCTCCCCTGCAATGATATACACCGATCTTCAACCGTTATTTATTCTGAACAAATCTCCTATTTAAAATATAAATTATTCTAAATATGACCGATCTTCAACCGTTATTTATTCTGAACAAATCTCCTATTTAAAATATAAATTATTCTAAATATGGCGGTAGAGTGGCCAACTAAATCTGTGCCACTCCCTACAAACTTTCCGTCTAAAATTTTGCTGATCCATTCGACGTGTTTTGTCAAATGGTCAAACGGAGATTTTCTGAAATCGTGTGAATAAGGAAAAACGGTAAAAACTCAGGTTTTATCTAACAAGTATTCCCGCTTGTCACTCGAGAGACCTGAGTTTGAACCCCGACAATAATAAGCTTAATTTTCTTTTGTAAATTTGCACGGCATTTGAAATTGGATTACTTGTTTCAAATCTTCGATTGATAAATTCTAGAGCGTTGACAATGGATCACTTTTTCTAAAGACGATTGGTAAAATCTTGAGCCTTAACAAATAATTTATTTTTTATGAGTCGTTTTAGTGGTACAATGGGGAGTATTTCCGCTTCTCATTCGAGTTATTATGTTCCAGAGGTTGAGTCGTTTTAGTGGTACAATGGGGAGTATTTCCGCTTCTCATTCGAGTTATTATGTTCCAGAGGTTGTTGTAATACAAGGGCGAGCATTCATGCTTGTCACTCAGTGACCCAAGTTTGATCCTGAACAATAACAAGTTTAATCTTGTTCTTACAATTTTAGTCGGATTCAAAATTGAATTACTTTTTGTAACGGCCATGGATAAAATCTGGTTTGTAAACAAATATTTTATTTTTGGAAAGTCGTCGTTATAGAGTGGTGAGTACCCCCGCAGCGAAGATTTTTAATTTTCTTTTGAATTAAAAATTCGGTAGTGGTTAACCGGATGATTTGGGTTTGTTCCCCAACAACGAAATTCGAGATTGGATTTCTTTTTTTCTCGTGTGTTAACAAATAATATATTTTTCAGAGGTCGATGTAATACAGTAGTGAGTATTCCCGCTTGTCACTCGAGAGACCTGAGTTTGAACCCCGACAATAATAAGCTTAATTTTCTTTTGAAAATTTGCACCGCATTTGAAATTGGATTACTTGTTCCGAATCTTCGATTGATAAAATCTAGAGCGTTGACAATGGATCACTTTTTCTAAAGACGATTGGTAAAATCTGGAGCGTTAACAAATAATTTATTTTTTATGAGTCGTTTTAGTGGTACAATGGGGAGTATTTCCGCTTGTCATTCGAGTTATTATGTTCCAGAGGTCGTTGTAATACAAGGGCGAGCATTCCTGCTTGTCACTCAGTGACCCAAGTTTGATCCCGAACAATAACAAGTTTAATCTTGTTTTTACAATTTTAGTCGGATTCAAAATTGAATTACTTTTTGTAACGGCGATGGATAAAATCTGGTTTGTTAACAAATATTATATTTTTCGAAAGTCGTCGTTGTAGAGTGGTGAGCACTCCCACGAGTTTGATCCCCCACAGCGACGACTTTTAATTTTCTTTTGAATTCGAAATTTGGTAGTGGTGAATCGGATGATTTGGGTTTGTTTCCCAACAACGAAATTCGAGATTGGATTCCTTTTTCTCTCGTGTGTTAACAAATAATATATTTTTCGGAGGTTGATGTAATACAGTAGTGAGTATTCCCACTTGTCACTCGAGAGACCTGAGTTTGAACCCCGACAATAATAAGCTTAATTTTCTTTTGAAAATTTGCACCGCATTTGAAATTGGATTACTTGTTCCGAATCTTCGATTGATAAAATCTAGAGAGTTGACAATGGATCACTTTTTCTAAAGACGATTGGTAAAATCTTGATCGTTAACAAATAATTTATTTATTATGAGTTTACTATAGTGGTCAGTATTCCTGCCTATCACGTAGCTTAGGTGACCTAGGTTCCATCCTCGAAAACGACTATTATTTTAGTTTGTTTCTTTCTGTAGTTTTAACGAAACGACTATTATTTTAGTTTGTTTCTTTCTGTAGTTTTAACGAAACTCCAAATTGGACACAGGTTAACCTGTCATGCCGGTAATTTAGAAAGAGGTGAGTATTTCCGCTTGTCACTAGAGTTATTATGTTCGAGAGGTCATTGTAATACAAGGGCAGGCGTTCCTACTTGTAACTCGAGTGACCTGAGTTTGATCTCGTACAATAACATGTTTAATCTTGTTTTGACAATTTTAGAAGGATTTAGTATTGGATTACTTTTTGTAACGGCGATTGATAAAATCTGATGTGTTAACAAATATTATATTGTTGAAAGTCGTCGTTGTAGAGTAATGAGTATTCCTGCGAGTTTGATCCGCCGCAGCAGACTGTTTTTAATTTTCTTTTGAATTTGGAATTCGGGATTTGATTCCTTTTTCTCCCGTGTGTTTACAAATAAATAATATATTTTTCAGAGGTTGACGTAATACAGTAGTGAGTATTCCCGCTTGTCACTCCATAGACATGAGTTTGAACCCCGACAATAATAAGTTTAGTTTTCTTTTGACAATTTTCACCGGATTTGAATTTGGATTACTTGTTCCGAATCTTCGATTAATAAATTCTAGAGCGTTGACAATGGACCGCTTTTTCTAAAGACGATTGGTAAAATATGGAGGGTTACGAAATAATATATTTTTTATGAGTCGTTGTAGTATAGTGGTGAGTATTCCTGCCTGTCACGCAGGTGACCCGGGTTCGATCCCCGGCAACGGCGATTTTAGTTGTTTTCTTTCCGTAATTTTAACGGAACTCGAAATTGGACAGCGGTGAACCTTTCATGCCGGTAGTTTGGGATCGAACCCCAACAACGGAAGTTTGAAAAGAAAGTTTGCTAAACAATTGTTTATGAAATCTTGTGTGTTAACATATAATATGTTTTCAGAGGTCGTTGTAGTGGTACAGTGGTGAGTATTTCCGCTTGTCACTCGAGTTATTATGTTCCAAAGGTCGTTGTAATACAAGGGCGAGCATTCCTGCTTGCACTCGAGTGACATGAGTTTGATCCCGAACAACAACAAGTTTAATCTTGTTTTGACAATTTTAGTCGCATTCAAAATTGGATTACTTTTTGTAACGGCGATTGATAAAATCTGATGTGTTAACAAATATTATATTGTTGAAAGTCGTCGTTGTAGAGTAGTGAGTATTCCTGCGAGTTTGATCCGCCGCAGCAGACTGTTTTTAATTTTCTTTTGAATTTGGAATTCGGGATTGGATTCCTTTTTCTCCCGTGTGTTTACAAATAATATATTTTTCAGAGGTCGATGTAATACAGTAGTGAGTATTCCCGCTTGTCACTCGATAGACATGAGTTTGAACCCCGACAATAATAAGTTTAATTTTCTTTTGACAATTTTCACCGGATTTGAATTTGGATTACTTGTTCCGAATCTTCGATTGATAAAATCTAGAGCGTTGACAATGGATCGCTTTTTCTAAAGACGATTGGTAAAATCTGGAGCGTTAAGAAATAATTTATTTTTTATGAGTCGTTGTAGTATAGTGGTGAGTATTCCTGCCTGTCACGCAGGTGACCCGGGTTCGATCCCCGGCAACGGCGATTTTAGTTGTTTTCTTTCCGTAATTTTAACGGAACTCGAAATTGGACAGCGGTGAACCTTTCATGCCGGTAGTTTGGGATCGAACCCCAACAACGGAAGTTTGAAAAGAAAGTTTGCTAAACAATTGTTTATGAAATCTTGTGTGTTAACATATAATATGTTTTCAGAGGTCGTTGTAGTGGTACAGTGGTGAGTATTTCCGCTTGTCACTCGAGTTATTATGTTCCAAAGGTCGTTGTAATACAAGGGCGAGCATTCCTGCTTGCACTCGAGTGACATGAGTTTGATCCCGAACAACAACAAGTTTAATCTTGTTTTGACAATTTTAGTCGCATTCAAAATTGGATTACTTTTTGTAACGGCGATTGATAAAATCTGATGTGTTAACAAATATTATATTGTTGAAAGTCGTCGTTGTAGAGTAGTGAGTATTCCTGCGAGTTTGATCCGCCGCAGCAGACTGTTTTTAATTTTCTTTTGAATTTGGAATTCGGGATTGGATTCCTTTTTCTCCCGTGTGTTTACAAATAATATATTTTTCAGAGGTCGATGTAATACAGTAGTGAGTATTCCCGCTTGTCACTCCATAGACATGAGTTTGAACCCCGACAATAATAAGTTTAGTTTTCTTTTGACAATTTTCACCGGATTTGAATTTTGATTACTTGTTCCGAATCTTCGATTGATAAAATCTAAAGCGTTGACAATGGACCGCTTTTTCTAAAGACGATTGGTAAAATTTGGAGCGTTACGAAATAATATATTTTTTATGAGTCGTTGTAGTATAGTGGTGAGTATTCCTGCCTGTCACGCAGGTGACCCGGGTTCGATCCCCGGCAACGGCGATTTTAGTTGTTTTCTTTCCGTAATTTTAACGGAACTCGAAATTGGACAGCGATGAACCTGTCATGCCGGTAGTTTGGGATCGAACCCCAACAACGGAAGTTTGAAAAGAAAGTTGGCTAAACAATTGTTTATGAAATCTTGTGTGTTAATATATAATATGTTTTAAGAGGTCGTTGTAGTGGTATAGTGGTGAGTATTTCCGCTTGTCACTCGAGTTATTATGTTCCAAATTTTGTTGTAATACAAGGGCGAGCATTCCTGCTTGCACTCGAGTGACATGAGTTTGATCCCGAACAACAACAAGTTTAATCTTGCTTCGACTATTTTAGTCGCATTCAAAATTGGATTACTTTTTGTAACGGCGATTGATAAAATCTGATGTGTTAACAAATATTATATTGTTGAAAGTCGTCGTTGTAGAGTAGTGAGTATTCCTGCGAGTTTGATCCGTTAACAAATATTATATTGTTGAAAGTCGTCGTTGTAGAGTAGTGAGTATTCCTGCGAGTTTGATCCCCCGCAGCAGACTGTTTTTTATTTTCTTTTGAATTTGGAATTCGGGATTGGATTCCTTTTTCTCCCGTGTGTTTACAAATAATATATTTTTCAGAGGTCGAGGTAATACAGTAGTGAGTATTCCCGCTTGTCACTCCATAGACATGAGTTTGAACCCTGACAATAATAAGTTTAGTTTTCTTTTGACAATTTTCACCGGATTTGAATTTGGATTACTTGTTCCGAATCTTCTATTGATAAATTCTAGAGCGTTGACAATGGACCGCTTTTTCTAAAGACGATTGGTAAAATCTAGAGCGTTAAGGAATAAAATATTTTTTATGAGTCGTTGTAGTATAGTGGTGAGTATTCCTGCCTGTCACGCAGGTGACCGACCCGGGTTCGATCCCTGACAATTGCGATTTTAGTTGTTTTCTTTCCGTAATTTTAACGGAACTCGAAATTGGACAGCGGTGAACCTGTCATGCCGGTAGTTTGGGATCGAACCCCAACAACGGAAGTTTGAAAAGAAAGTTGGCTAAACAATTGTTTATGAAATCTTGTGTGTTAACATATAATATGTTTTCAGAGGTCGTTGTAGTGGTACAGTGGTGAGTATTTCCGCTTGTCACTCGAGTTATTATATTCCAAAGGTCGTTGTAATACAAGGGCGAGCATTCCTGCTTGCACTCGAGTGACATGAGTTTGATCCCGAACAACAACAAGTTTAATCTTGCTTCGACAATTTTAGTCGCATTCAAAATTGGATTACTTTTTGTAACGGCGATTGATAAAATCTGATGTGTTAACAAATATTATATTGTTGAAAGTCGTCGTTGTAGAGTAGTGAGTATTCCTGCGAGTTTGATCCGCCGCAGCAGACTGTTTTTAATTTTCTTTTGAATTTGGAATTCGGGATTGAATTCCTTTTTCTCCCGTGTGTTTACAAATAAATAATATATTTTTCAGAGGTCGAGCTAATACAGTAGTGAGTATTCCCGCTTGTCACTCCATAGACATGAGTTTGAACCCCGACAATAATAAGTTTAGTTTTCTTTTGACAATTTTCACCGGATTTGAATTTGGATTACTTGTTCCAATCTTCGATTGATAAAATCTAGAGCGTTGACAATGGACCGCTTTTTCTAAAGACGATTGGTAAAATTTGGAGCGTTACGAAATAATATATTTTTTATGAGTCGTTGTAGTATAGTGGTGAGTATTCCTGCCTATCACGCAGGTGACCCGGGTTCTATCCCCGACAACTGCGATTTTAGTTGTTTTCTTTCCGTAATTTTAACGGAACTCGAAATTGGACAGCGGTGAACCTTTCATGCCGGTAGTTTGGGATCGAACCCCAACAACGGAAGTTTGAAAAGAAAGTTGGCTAAACAATTGTTTATGAAATCTTGTGTGTTAACATATAATATGTTTTCAAAGGTCGTTGTAGTGGTACAGTGGTGAGTATTTCCGCTTGTCACTCGAGTTATTATATTCCAAAGGTCGTTGTAATACAAGGGCGAGCATTCCTGCTTGCACTCGAGTGACATGAGTTTGATCCCGAACAACAACAAGTTTAATCTTGCTTCGACAATTTTAGTCGCATTCAAAATTGGATTACTTTTTGTAACAGCGATTGATAAAATCTGATGTGTTAACAAATATTATATTGTTGAAAGTCGTCGTTGTAGAGTAGTGAGTATTCCTGCGAGTTTGATCCGCCGCAGCAGACTGTTTTTAATTTTCTTTTGAATTTGGAATTCGGGATTGAATTCCTTTTTCTCCCGTGTGTTTACAAATAAATAATATATTTTTCAGAGGTCGAGCTAATACAGTAGTGAGTATTCCCGCTTGTCACTCCATAGACATGAGTTTGAACCCCGACAATAATAAGTTTAGTTTTCTTTAGACAATTTTCACCGGATTTGAATTTGGATTACTTGTTCCAATCTTCGATTGATAAAATCTAGAGCGTTGACAATGGACCGCTTTTTCTAAAGACGATTGGTAAAATTTGGAGCGTTACGAAATAATATATTTTTTATGAGTCGTTGTAGTATAGTGGTGAGTATTCCTGCCTATCACACAGGTGACCCGGGTTCGATCCCCGACAACTGCGATTTTAGTTGTTTTCTTTCCGTAATTTTAACGGAACTCGAAATTGGACAGCGGTGAACCTTTCATGCCGGTAGTTTGGGATCGAACCCCAACAACGGAAGTTTGAAAAGAAAGTTGGCTAAACAATTGTTTATGAAATCTTGTGTGTTAACATATAATATGTTTTCAGAGGTCGTTGTAGTGGTACAGTGGTGAGTATTTCCGCTTGTCACTCGAGTTATTATGTTCCAAAGGCCGTTGTAATACAAGGGCGAGCATTCCTGCTTGCACTCGAGTGACATGAGTTTGATCCCGAACAACAAGTTTAATCTTTCTTCGACAATTTTAGTCGCATTCAAAATTGGATTACTTTTTGTAACGACGATTGATAAAATCTGATGTGTTAACAAATATTATATTGTTGAAAGTCGTCGTTGTAGAGTAGTGAGTATTCCTGCGAGTTTGATCTGCCGCAGCAGACTGTTTTCTTTTCGTAATTTTAACGGAACTCGAAATTTGACAGCGGTGATCCTGTCATGCCGGTAGTTTGGGATCGAACCCCAACAACGGAAGTTTGAAAAGAAAGTTGGCTAAACAATTGTTTATCAAATCTTGTGTGTTAACATATAATATGTTTTCAGAGGTCGTTGTAGTGGTACAGTGGTGAGTATTTCCGCTTGTCACTCGAGTTATTATGTTCCAAAGGCCGTTGTAATACAAGGGCGAGCATTCCTGCTTGCACTCGAGTGACATGAGTTTGATCCCGAACAACAAGTTTAATCTTTCTTCGACAATTTTAGTCGCATTCAAAATTGGATTACTTTTTGTAACGGCGATTGATAAAATCTGATGTGTTAACAAATATTATATTGTTGAAAGTCGTCGTTGTAGAGTAGTGAGTATTCCTGCGAGTTTGATCCGCCGCAGCAGACTGTTTTCTTTTCGTAATTTTAACGGAACTCGAAATTGGACAGCGGTGAACCTGTCATGCCGGTAGTTTGGGATCGAACCCCAACAACGGAAGTTTGAAAAGAAAGTTGGCTAAACAATTGTTTATGAAATCTTGTGTGTTAACATATAATATGTTTTCAGAGGTCGTTGTAGTGGTACAGTGGTGAGTATTTCCGCTTGCCACTCGAGTTATTATGTTCCAAAGGTCGTTGTAATACAAGGGCGAGCATTCCTGCTTGCACTCGAGTGACATGAGTTTGATCCCGAACAACAACAAGTTTAATCTTGCTTCGACAATTTTAGTCGCATTCAAAATTGGATTACTTTTTGTAACGGCTATTGATAAAATCTGATGTGTTAACAAATATTATATTGTTGAAAGTCGTCGTTGTAGAGTAGTGAGTATTCCTGCGAGTTTGATCCGCCGCAGCAGACTGTTTTTAATTTTCTTTTGAATTTTGCATTCGGGATTGGATTCCTTTTTCTCCCGTGTGTTTACAAATAATATATTTTTAAGAGGTCGATGTAATACAGTAGTAAGTATTCCCGCTTGTCACTCCATAGACATGAGTTTGAACCCCGACAATAATAAGTTTAGTTTTCTTTTGACAATTTTCACCGGATTTGAATTTGGATTACTTGTTCCGAATCTTCGATTGATAAAATCTAGAGCGTTGACAATGGACCGCTTTTTCTAAAGACGATTGGTAATATCTGGAGTGTTAAGGAATAAAATATTTTTTATGAGTCGTTGTAGTATAGTGGTGAGTATTCCTGCCTGTGACGCAGGTGACCGACCCGGGTTCGATCTCCGACAACGGCGATTTTAGTTGTTTTCTTTCCGTAATTTTAACGGAACTCGAAATTGGACAGCGGTGAACCTGTCATGCCGGTAGTTTGGGATCGAACCCCAACAACGGAAGTTTGAAAAGAAAGTTGGCTAAACAATTGTTTATGAAATCTTGGGTGTTAACATATAATATAATTTCAGAGGTCGTTGTAGTGGTCTGTCATGCCGGTAGTTTGGGATCGAACCCCAACAACGGAAGTTTGAAAAGAAAGTTGGCTAAACAATTGTTTATGAAATCTTGTGTGTTAACATATAATATGTTTTCAGAGGTCGTTGTAGTGGTACAGTGGTGAGTATTTCCGCTTGTCACTCGAGTTATTATGTTCCAAAGGTCGTTGTAATACAAGGGCGAGCATTCCTGCTTGCACTCGAGTGACATGAGTTTGATCCCGAACAACAACAAGTTTAATCTTGCTTCGACAATTTTAGTCGCATTCAAAATTGGATTACTTTTTGTAACGGCGATTGATAAAATCTGATGTGTTAACAAATATTATATTGTTGAAAGTCGTCGTTGTAGAGTAGTGAGTATTCCTGCGAGTTTGATCCGCCGCAGCAGACTGTTTTTAATTTTCTTTTGAATTTGGAATTCGGGATTGGATTCCTTTTTCTCCCGTGTGTTTACAAATAATATATTTTTCAGAGGTCGATGTAATACAGTAGTGAGTATTCCCGCTTGTCACTCCATAGACATGAGTTTGAACCCCGACAATAATAAGTTTAGTTTTCTTTTGACAATTTTCACCGGATTTGAATTTGGATTACTTGTTCCGAATCTTCGATTGATAAAATCTAGAGCGTTGACAATGGACCGCTTTTTCTAAAGACGATTGGTAAAATCTGGAGCGTTAAGAAATAAAATATTTTTTATGAGTCGTTGTAGTATAGTGGTGAGTATTCCTGCCTGTCACGCAGGTGACCGACCCGGGTTCGATCCCCGACAACGGCGATTTTAGTTGTTTTCTTTCCGTAATTTTAACGGAACTCGAAATTGGACAGCGGTGAACCTGTCATGCCGGTAGTTTGGGATCGAACCCCAACAACGGAAGTTTGAAAAGAAAGTTGGCTAAACAATTGTTTATGAAATCTTGGGTGTTAACATGTAATATAATTTCAGAGGTCGTTGTAGTGGTCTGTCATGCCGGTAGTTTGGGATCGAACCCCAACAACGGAAGTTTGAAAAGAAAGTTGGCTAAACAATTGTTTATGAAATCTTGTGTGTTAACATATAATATGTTTTCAGAGGTCGTTGTAGTGGTACAGTGGTGAGTATTTCCGCTTGTCACTCGAGTTATTATGTTCCAAAGGTCGTTGTAATACAAGGGCGAGCATTCCTGCTTGCACTCGAGTGACATGAGTTTGATCCCGAACAACAACAAGTTTAATCTTGCTTCGACAATTTTAGTCGCATTCAAAATTGTATTACTTTTTGTAACGGCGATTGATAAAATCTGATGTGTTAACAAATATTATATTGTTGAAAGTCGTCGTTGTAGAGTAGTGAGTATTCCTGCGAGTTTGATCCGCCGCAGCAGACTGTTTTTAATTTTCTTTTGAATTTGGAATTCGGGATTGGATTCCTTTTTCTCCCGTGTGTTTACAAATAATATATTTTTCAGAGGTCGATGTAATACAGTAGTGAGTATTCCCGCTTGTCACTCCATAGACATGAGTTTGAACCCCGACAATAATAAGTTTAGTTTTCTTTTGACAATTTTCACCGGATTTGAATTTGGATTACTTGTTCCGAATCTTCGATTGATAAAATCTAGAGCGTTGACAATGGACCGCTTTTTCTAAAGACGATTGGTAAAATCTGGAGCGTTAAGAAATAAAATATTTTTTATGAGTCGTTGTAGTATAGTGGTGAGTATTCCTGCCTGTCACGCAGGTGACCGACCCGGGTTCGATCCCCGACAACGGCGATTTTAGTTGTTTTCTTTCCGTAATTTTAACGGAACTCGAAATTGGACAGCGGTGAACCTTTCATGCCGGTAGTTTGGGATCGAACCCCAACAACGGTAGTTTGAAAAGAAAGTTGGCTAAACAACTAAACAATTGTTTATGAAATCTTGTGTGTTAACATATAATATGTTTTCAGAGGTCGTTGTAGTGGTGAGAATTTCCGCTTGTCACTCGAGTTATTATGTTCCAAAGGTCGTTGTAATACAAGGGCGAGCATTCCTGCTTGCACTCGAGTGACATGAGTTTGATCCCGAACAACAACAAGTTTAATCTTGCTTCGACAATTTTAGTCGCATTCAAAATTTGATTACTTTTTGTAACGGCGATTGATAAAATCTGATGTGTTAACAAATATTATATTGTTGAAAGTCGTCGTTGTAGAGTAGTGAGTATTCCTGCGAGTTTGATCCGCCGCAGCAGACTGTTTTTAATTTTCTTTTGAATTTGAAATTCGGGATTGGATTCCTTTTTCTCCCGTGTGTTTACAAATAATATATTTTTCAGAGGTCGATGTAATACAGTAGTGAGTATTCCCGCTTGTCACTCGATAGACATGAGTTTGAACCCCGACAATAATAAGTTTATTTTCTTTTGACAATTTTCACCGGATTTGAATTTGGATTACTTGTTCCGAATCTTCGATTGATAAAATCTAGAGCGTTGACAATGGGTCGCTTTTTCTAAAGACGATTGGTAAAATCTGGAGCGTTAAGAAATAATTTATTTTTTATGAGTCGTTGTAGTATAGTGGTGAGTATTCCTGCCTGTCACGCAGGTGACCCGGGTTCGATCCCCGGCAACGGCGATTTTAGTTGTTTTCTTTCCGTAATTTTAACGGAACTCGAAATTGGACAGCGGTGAACCTGTCATGCCGGTAGTTTGGGATCGATCCCCAACAACGGTAGTTTGAAAAGAAAGTCGGCTAAACAATTGTTTATGAAATCTTGTGTGTTAACATATAATATGTTTTCAGAGGTCGTTGTAGTGGTACAGTGGTGAGTATTTCCGCTTGTCACTCGAGTTATTATGTTCCAAAGGTCGTTGTAATACAAGGGCGAGCATTCCCGCTTGCACTCGAGTGACATGAGTTTGATCCCGAACAACAACAAGTTTAATCTTGCTTCGACAATTTTAGTCGCATTCAAAATTTGATTACTTTTTGTAACGGCGATTGATAAAATCTGATGTGTTAACAAATATTATATTGTTGAAAGTCGTCGTTGTAGAGTAGTGAGTATTCCTGCGAGTTTGATCCGCCGCAGCAGACTGTTTTTAATTTTCTTTTGAATTTGAAATTCGGGATTGGATTCCTTTTTCTCCCGTGTGTTTACAAATAATATATTTTTCAGAGGTCGATGTAATACAGTAGTGAGTATTCCCGCTTGTCACTCGATAGACATGAGTTTGAACCCCGACAATAATAAGTTTAATTTTCTTTTGACAATTTTCACCGGATTTGAATTTGGATTACTTGTTCCGAATCTTCGATTGATAAAATCTAGAGCGTTGACAATGGGTCGCTTTTTCTAAAGACGATTGGTAAAATCTGGAGCGTTAAGAAATAATTTATTTTTTATGAGTCGTTGTAGTATAGTGGTGAGTATTCCTGCCTGTCACGCAGGTGACCGACCCGGGTTCGATCCCCGGCAACGGCGATTTTAGTTGTTTTCTTTCCGTAATTTTAACGGAACTCGAAATTGGACAGCGGTGAACCTGTCATGCCGGTAGTTTGGGATCGATCCCCAACAACGGTAGTTTGAAAAGAAAGTCGGCTAAACAATTGTTTATGAAATCTTGTGTGTTAACATATAATATGTTTTCAGAGGTCGTTGTAGTGGTACAGTGGTGAGTATTTCCGCTTGTCACTCGAGTTATTATGTTCCAAAGGTCGTTGTAATACAAGGGCGAGCATTCCTGCTTGCACTCGAGTGACATGAGTTTGATCCCGAACAACAACAAGTTTAATCTTGCTTCGACAATTTTAGTCGCATTCAAAATTTGATTACTTTTTGTAACGGCGATTGATAAAATCTGATGTGTTAACAAATATTATATTGTTCAAAGTCGTCGTTGTAGAGTAGTGAGTATTCCTGCGAGTTTGATCCGCCGCAGCAGACTGTTTTTAATTTTCTTTTGAATTTGGAATTTGGGATTGGATTCCTTTTTCTCCCGTGTATTTACAAATAATATATTTTTCAGAGGTCGATGTAATACAGTAGTGAGTATTCCCGCTTGTCACTCGATAGACATGAGTTTGAACCCCGACAATAATAAGTTTAATTTTCTTTTGACAATTTACACCGGATTTGAATTTGGATTACTTGTTCCGAATCTTCGATTGATAAAATCTAGAGCGTTGACAATGGATCGCTTTTTCTAAAGACGATTGGTAAAATCTGGAGCGTTAAGAAATAATTTATTTTTTATGAGTCGTTGTAGTATAGTGGTGAGTATTCCTGCCTGTCACGCAGGTGACCCGGGTTCGATCCCCGGCAACGGCGATTTTAGTTGTTTTCTTTCCGTAATTTTAACGGAACTCGAAATTGGACAGCGGTGAACCTTTCATGCCGGTAGTTTGGGATCGATCCCCAACAACGGAAGTTTGAAAAGAAAGTTGGCTAAACAATTGTTTATGAAATCTTGTGTGTTAACATATAATATGTTTTCAGAGGTCGTTGTAGTGGTGAGAATTTCCGCTTGTCACTCGAGTTATTATGTTCCAAAGGTCGTTGTAATACAAGGGCGAGCATTCCCGCTTGCACTCGAGTGACATGAGTTTGATCCCGAACAACAACAAGTTTAATCTTGCTTCGACAATTTTAGTCGCATTCAAAATTTGATTACTTTTTGTAACGGCGATTGATAAAATCTGATGTGTTAACAAATATTATATTGTTGAAAGTCGTCGTTGTAGAGTAGTGAGTATTCCTGCGAGTTTGATCCGCCGCAGCAGACTGTTTTTAATTTTCTTTTGAATTTGGAATTTGGGATTGGATTCCTTTTTCTCCCGTGTATTTACAAATAATATATTTTTCAGAGGTCGATGTAATACAGTAGTGAGTATTCCCGCTTGTCACTCGATAGACATGAGTTTGAACCCCGACAATAATAAGTTTAATTTTCTTTTGACAATTTACACCGGATTTGAATTTGGATTACTTGTTCCAAATCTTCGATTGGTAAAATCTGGAGCGTTCAAAAATAATTTATTTATTATGAGTCGTTGTAGTATAGTGGTGAGTATTCCTGCTTGTCACGTAAGTGACTCGGGTTTGATCCCCGACAACAGCAATTTTAGTGTTTTTCTTTCCGTAGTTTTAACGGAACTCGAAATTGGACAGCGGTGAACCTGTAATGCCCGGGAGTTTGGGATCGATCCCCAACAACGGTAGTTTGAAAAGAAAGTCGGCTAAACAGCTGTTTATGAAATCTTGTGTGTTAACATATAATATGTTTTCAGGTGTGTTAACATATAATATGTTTTCAGTGGTGAGTATTTCTTCCGCTTGTCACTCGAGTTATAATGCTCCAGAGGCCGTTGTATTGGTACAGTGGTGAGTACTTCCACTTGTCACTCGAGTTATTATGTTCCAAAGGTCGAGTGACATGAGTTTGATCCAAAACAATAAAATGTTTAATCTTGTTTTGACAATTTTAGTCGCATTCAAAATTCGGTTACTTTTTGTAACGGCGATTGATAAAATCTAATGTGTTAACAATTATTATATTTTCCAAAGTCGTCGTAGTAGAGTGGTGAGTATTCCTTCGAGTTTAATCCGCCGCAACAGACTGTTTTTAATTTTCTTTTGAATTTGAAATTCGGGATTGGATTCATTTTTCTCTCGTGTGTTTACAAATAATTTATTTTTCAGAGGTCGATGTAATACAGTAGTGAGTATTCCCGTTTGTCACTCGAGAGACTTGAGTTTGAACCCCGACAATAATAAGTTTAATTTTCTTTTGACAATTTTCATTGGATTTGAAATTGGATGACCTGTTCCGATTCTTCGATTGATAAAATCTAGTGCATTGACAATGGATCACTATTTCTAAAGACGATTGGTAAAATATGGGGCATTAAGAAATAATTTATTTTTTATGAGTCGTTGTAGTATAGTGGTGCGTATTCTTGCCTGTCATTTAGGTGACCCCGAGTTCAAACCTCAAAAGCGGCAATTTTAGTTGTTTTTCTTTCTGTAGATTCAACGGAACTCGAAATTGGATAGCGGTGAACCTGTCATGCCGGTAGTTTGGGTTCGACCCCGAACAATGGTATTTTGAAAAGAAAGTCGGCTAAAAAATTGTTAATGAAATCTTGTGTGTTAACATATAATATGTTTTTAGAGGTCGTTGTAGTGGTACAGGGGTGAGTATTTCCGCTTGTCACTCGAGTTATTATGTTCTAGAGGTCGTTGTAATACAAGGGCGAGCATTACTGCTTGTAACTCGAGTGACATGACTTTGATCCAGAACAATAACAAGTTTAATCTTGTTTTGACAATTTTAGTCGGATTCAAAATTGGATTACTTTTTTTAACGACGATGGATAAAATCTGATGTGTTAACAAGTATTATATTTTCCAAAGTTGTCGTTGTAGAGGGGTGTGTACTCCTGCGAGTTTGATCCGCCGCACCAGACTGTTTTTAATTTTCTTTTGAATTTGAAATTCGAGATTGGATTCCTTTTTCTCTCGTGTGTTTATAAATAATATATTTTTCAGAGGTCGATGTAATACAATAGTGAGTATTCCCGCTTGTCACTCGAGAGACTTGAGTTTGAACGCCGACAATAATAAGTTTAATTTTCTATTAACAATTTTCACCGGATTTGAAATTGGATTACCTGTTTCGATTCTTCGATTGATAAAATCTAGTGCGTTGACAATGGATCGCTATTTCTAAAGACGAGTGGTAAAATCTGGAGCGTTAAGAAATAATTTATTTTTTATGAGTCGTTGTAGTATAGTGGTGAGTATCCTTGCCTGTCATGCCAGTAGTCTGGGTTCGATCCCCAACACCGGTAGTTTGAAAAGAAAGTCGGCTAAAAAGTTCTTTATGAAATCTCGTGTGTTGACATATAATTTGTTTTCAGAGGTCGTTGTAGTGGTTTAGTGGTGAGTATTTCCGCTTGTCACTCGAGTTATTATGTTCCAGAGGTCGTTGTAATACAAGGGCGAGCATTACTGCATGCACTCGAGTGACATGAGTTTGATCCCGAACAACAACAAGTTTAATCTTGATTTGACAATTTTAGTCGCATTCAAAATTGGATTACTTTCTGTAACGGCGATTGATAAAATCTGATGTGTTAACAAATATTATATTTTCCAAAGTCGTCGTGGTAGAGTGGTTAGTATTCCTGCTAGTTTGATCTGCCGCAGCAGACTGGTTTTAATTTTCTTTTGAATTTGAAATTCGGGATTGGATTTCTTTTTCTCCCGTGTGTTTACAAATAAACTTATTATTGTCATTGACAATGGATTGATAAAATCTAGTGCATTGACAATGGATCGCTATTTCTAAAGACGATTGGTAAAATCTGGAGCGTTAAGAAATAATTTATTTTTTATGAGTTATTGTAGTATAGTGGTGCGTATTCCTGCCTGTCACGCAGGTGAACTCGGGTTAGATCCCCGACATTGGCGATTTTAGTTGTTTTCTTTCCGTAGTTTGAACGGGACACGAAATTGGATTGCGGTGAACCTGTAATGCCCGGTAGTGTTTGAAGAGAAAGTCGGCTAAAAAATTGTTTATGAAATCTTGTATATTAACATATAATATGTTTTCAGAGGTCGTTGTAGTGGTACAGTGGTGAGTATTTTCGCTTGTCACTCGAGTTATTATGTTGCAGAGGTCGGTTTAATACAAGGGCGAGAATTACTGCTTGTCACTCGAGTGACATGAGTTTGATCCCGAACAACAACAAGTTTAATCTTGTTTTGACAATTTTAGTCGCATTCAAAATTGGTTTACTTTTTGTAACGGCGATTGATAAAAGCTGATGTGTTAACAAATATTATATTTTCCAAAGTCGTCATTGTAGAGTGGTGAGTATTCCTGCGAGTTTGGGCTACTAGGTTTATTATTGGATTTTGGGTCGAATTAGGATTAGGCCTCGAGTTTATAGGTTTGTTTTGGGTTGTAGAGCAAGCGCGGATTGTACGTGGGTCGCAGGCTTGACCAGCCTCTATCTGTTAGGCCAACGAATTTTGGATCGCAGGCTTACCTGCTGGGCATCGAGTTTGGATCAAGTCCGACCTAGATCCGACGAACCTTTTCTTCTTTGCTCGACTCCTTGCACAATTTTCTCTCTCCTTTCCGCGACTTTTCTGACGCCTTTTCTATTCCATTTTCTCTCCCTATCTCTCTATGGACTTCTCCTCTTCCCTTCCATGAATTTTCGTGGCTTGTAGCCACCTATAATGACGGATCTACGATATTTTTGAAACTTAATTTTGATCTCCTTTTTCATGACGACGATGACAAAAATACAGCGTGGAACATGTCCTAGATGGTTTGAGGTCGTGGGTTTAATTTTTAGAACTTGTCGGCGTTCTCGATAATTCCCTCTCTCTCTCAGTTTCTCACTCTTTTCTTCGTTGCAAGTGGTCTGAGTGTCTTAGAGTGGTTGTTGACGTTGGTGTGGCGATGGTTGAAGGTCGAGGGAGCATTGTGAGAGGTTGGGGGAACACGACTTTCATGTGTGTCATGTAATATTTTTTTAAAATTTTGATTCGTTATAGTGTTAGACTAACGTGATAACCAACTACACCACGACACCAGATGATTTACAAGTTTTGTTCTATATTATGATATAATGTTATAAAAATTAGAAATTCCAATCCCTATTTTTTTTTATTTATTTTAGAATTGATCGAATAGTCTTAACATCTTTGAATGTTTTCATTATTATTTTCAGTAGTACGTCAAGCTCTTTAATCTTAATATTGGCCGCTAAAATTTGTTACTTACTAGTGAAAATGATATAACTTGGAAAAATGATGTTTGTGATGGTGTTAATATAACACATGGGGAAGCAATTTGGATCTTAGGCACTCTTAGAACATCAATTATAGTAAATAACTAGCATGTTCATAAGTATTAAAACTCAAGGAGTTTGAGTACTAACCTTTTGTAGTTCAAATTCCTTTTTCATCACGAACCAGTTTCGAACCACCACTAGTGTCTTCTCCACTATCCTCCGGCCTTAGAATGTGATTGTGGAATCCGGTGAGTCACTAAACTTGGGAGGGATTTTGTATATATGAAGAGAGTGTTTCTAAGAGGTTTTTCTCAAGGTTTTTCACCAAGAAGAACCCTTTGATGTATTATGATCACTCTATTTATAGAGTCATGTTTGCATGTTCATGCAAATTTGAGATCACCAAATTTTGACACTCAAAATTAGATTCAAATGTTTGGGATTATGTGGCAAGCATGCATGTTTGAGTTAACCAAATTTTAACGCTCAAAATTCCACTCAAATTTGTGGGGTTTATTTGGCAAGCATGCAAGTTTGGTTAAACCAAATTTTGACACCTCAAAATTCCACTAACATGGATTTTTTCATTAAATGAAGTAACATTTTGACTTACACATATTTGATTAAGATATTTAAATCTTATTTAAATATCTCAGATTCTCTCTTTTGGTTGAATTCGTAAATAAAACAAAAATGCGGTTAAATATATCGTATATATTGAGCGCATTCTCCCTAATTTGAATTCGAACACTTCGAACTTACTCGTCACACTGTTTTATCGTTTAGTCCGATATGAGCTAGTAGAGGGACCTAATGGATCTATAGATCATGGGCTCCAACGATCCAAGATTAACCAGTTAAATTAATTAACCTTGTTAACAAACATTCGTTAACTACTAGGGCATACCACTATTGCCTAGTAGTTGCACTCCCCTCACTATAGATATATTTTTGTCCATTTGATATAACCATGATTATTAAGTCGATCATTCACAGGTTGTTCGTAACTAGAGCTGGGTCAATTTACCGTTTTTATGAATGCATAAAGAGACTTTAGCGAGGATATGTGTTCTCCAAATGAAGGTCTAACATTTTAGTCGATCATAGTGGGAGTCAAACCCACAACCTTCTACATGCTTCCATGGAATGATCAATGCCCTCCTATAGGACAGAGCCATTGGGTAGGCCAATCAAACAAACTATCAAGTAGTACATCCCTAACAAACCTCATGCCTAACTCAATGGTTTCAAACTCGATTTGAAAAGAAAGTGGAAGTTTTGCAGACACTACATCGACTACCATTAGCTTATATGCTAACTTGGAAATAACATCAATTGTTTTGCATTTGCATTTAATTATTTTTTTCCTAGAAGCTACTCTACCCATTTTTATTGATGAGTAATGCATTTAATAAATAGGAAATATATGAATAAATATCTGATCTTATCCCTTCTTATTGTTATAAGTGACCGGATGAGATTTATTTTAATAAAAAACATAATTTTTTTCGTGATTGGATAACATAAATTAGTACCTAATAGTTTTCACAAATCTAGCATACAACATCCATCCACTTTCTCAATATATTTCTACCCCACCTTAAAAAAACAAAAATAAAAAAAAAATCGAACATATAGGACTATAAGGAGTGAATGTATTGGTAGGGGGTAACTACTTAGGTACTAAAAGAATATAGATTTTAATCAATTGAATTTGTCTATCCAAATCTTAACATTATATAATTGTTATTACACCTACTCGTATAAATAATTTTAGTTGCATATGGTCAAAACTAAAAGATAGGATTATAATACTCTTGCACATGGATTTTATTAATATCCAAATCAAATAAATGAATGAAAGAATAATATATTCAATAAATTTTTTTTATCATAAGTGGATATTTTATCTGGTGGTATGATTCTTGCTTTGGGTGTGAGAGGTCTCGAGTTCAATTCTCTAAATGACCCAAGTTTTTTTCTAAACTATGTTCATGTTTATCTTCTCTTATTAATTCTCCTTTCTTATTCGAAATTGTAGGTAGTAATGCAAAATACGAGATAATGACGGATAGATACCATATCTAAGTCTTGACTATCTATATTTTATTTACATGTCCTATTTTACCATTAAGTGTATTGTAGCTCGTGTTATACACTCATATATCATATCTAAGTGTTGAAACTCTATCAAATACAAAG